>NC_048593.1:41190212-41400212 GCF_013265735.2 Oncorhynchus mykiss
AGGGAGGTGGTAGAGGGAAGGGGACAGAGGGAGGTGGTAGAGGGAACAGGGACAGAGGGAAGGGGACAGGGGACAGAGGGAGGTGGTAGAGGGAAGGGGACAGAGGGAAGGGGACAGGGGACAGAGGGAGGTGGTAGAGGGAAGGGGACAGAGGGAAGGGGACAGGGGACAGAGTGAGGTGGTAGAGGTAAGGGGACAGAGGGAAGGGGACATAGGAGAGGGAGCCAACGAATAGGGAGAAATAGCTCCTGTGACAGAGATACAAAGTGAATGGAAAGGGAGATAGGGAAGAAAGATGGCAATAAGAGAGGGACAAGTCCAGCACAGCACACACACTGGTCCAAGCACAGGGCAGACTAAACAGTGAATGTATTTTTATTTAATCCCTTCAGAAAGCGGTAGACATAATCCATGACATCACCATTCCATATGACATCATCCATGACGTAGTAAGGGTCTATATCCCACTGGCCAGACCGTCCCAAAAGGACACAATGTTATTCCCCGTACGGGTCACTACTGTTGAGCAGAGAGCAGCTGTCTTTGGGGGTAAATAGAGTGTCCTAGATCTGTGAGTCTGAATGTGTCACAAGCTTCCCTGAGTCTCCAAACA
Organism: Oncorhynchus mykiss; assembly: GCF_013265735.2. Classification (NCBI taxonomy): domain Eukaryota; kingdom Metazoa; phylum Chordata; class Actinopteri; order Salmoniformes; family Salmonidae; genus Oncorhynchus; species Oncorhynchus mykiss. The sequence continues at coordinate 41,190,826 of NC_048593.1, forward strand.
TCATTGATCCTTCTAGCCTTGTCACAAACTGTACATGTCCAAGCCTTGTCATGTACAGTAGATATCCAAGCCTTGTCATGTACAGTAGATATCCAAGCCTTGTCACAAACTGTACATGTCCAAGCCTTGTCATGTACAGTAGATATCCAAGCCTTGTCACAAACTGTACATGTCCAAGCCTTGTCATGTACAGTAGATATCCAAGCCTTGTCACAAACTGTACATGTCCAAGCCTTGTCATGTACAGTAGATATCCAAGCCTTGTCATGTACAGTAGATATCCAAGCCTTGTCATGTACAGTAGATATCCAAGCCTTGTCATGTACAGTAGATATCCAAGCCTTGTCACAAACTGTACATGTCCAAGCCTTGTCATGTACAGTAGATATCCAAGCCTTGTCATGTACAGTAGATATCCAAGCCTTGTCATGTACAGTAGATATCCAAGCCTTGTCACAAACTGTACATGTCCAAGCCTTGTCATGTACAGTAGATATCCAAGCCTTGTCATGTACAGTAGATATCCAAGCCTTGTCACAAACAGTAGATATCCAAGCCTTGTCACAAACAGTACATGTCCAAGCCTTGTCATGTACAGTAGATATCCAAGCCTTGTCACAAACTATACATGTCCAAGCCTTGTCATGTACAGTAGATATCCAAGCCTTGTCATGTACTGTACATGTCCAAGCCTTGTCACAAACTGTACATGTCCAAGCCTTGTCATGTACAGTAGATATCCAAGCCTTGTCATGTACAGTAGATATCCAAGCCTTGTCATATACAGTAGATATCCAAGCCTTGTCATGTACAGTAGATATCCAAGCCTTGTCACAAACTGTATATGTCCAAGCCTTGTCATGTACAGTAGATATCCAAGCCTTGTCACAAACAGTACATGTCCAAGCCTTGTCATGTACAGTAGATATCCAAGCCTTGTCACAAACTGTACATGTCCAAGCCTTGTCACAAACTGTACATGTCCAAGCCTTGTCATATACAGTAGATATCCAAGCCTTGTATAGGTTTGCATCCCAATCCCAATGCAAGGAAAGGAATGAATTCTGTTTAAATATCTTGATTCCAAAACTTTTTGGTCTTCACATTGAAATTGTCTGACACTGGACTTGCTTGGTGACAGATCCTTTTCCTGTAAATGTCCATTACAGTCCAACGAGGGATTATAACACCTCACAGAAATCTCACTCCGATTGTCGCTCTCGCTATCCAGCAGTGACGCATATCTCTGCTGTCTCTTCCACTATTCCATCTCTCTCCCATACCTAAGTCTCTCCTCCTCGCCACGCCCTTTAGACGACCCTGATGCAACCCCCTCAGCACCTGACTCCTGATGGAGGAAACTCTCCCCCTCCTCCTCTTCCTCCTCCTCCTCCTCCACCTCTTCCCTCTCTTTCCCTCTCCCTTTATTGGCCTCTTCCTCCTTCACTCCATCCTCCTCCTCTTCCTCCTTCTCTCTATCCTCCAACAGTCCCTTGCCCTCCTCACCCCCTGCCTCCCCCTTCCGTCCCTCCCCATCCGATTCCCCTGCCTCCCCCTTCCGTTCCTCCCCGTCCGATTCCCCTGTCTCCCCCATCTCCTCGGACACAGAGTATATATTCCCAACCCCAGTAGCTCCACCCCTTTGGCGTTTCTGGAACAACCCAAAATCAGTGATGTCCCTGGGGAAGTCTTTCCTCTGACCCTGCTTGTCTCTGGAGCTTGCAGAGAAACCACCATCGGCGGGCAGGGGGGCCAGGCCGTTAGCCAGCCTCAGCCCGTTGAAGGCAAGTGCGTCTGGGAGCCGAGGAGAGGAGGCTGTGGCGCCGCCCTGCTGGATGATGGAGGCGGTTACGGTGAACAGTGTCTTCTTGTTGTTCTTCAGCTGGCCAATGGAGGTGGGGGGGGTGGTGGGGACCTTAAGGGACCGGTCGGCATAGGCTAGGCAGGACTGCCCTCCACCAACCCCAGACCCACCCGAACCCCCCCCAACAACACCCCCCGGACCTCCCAGACCAGGTTTACCTGTCTTCATCATCCCCATCACCTCGTAACGGAAACTAGAGATGTCCTGCTTCAGCTCCTAGAACAAAGGGACAGGGAGAAAAGAGAGGTATTATATCAGAGAAAGCCAGGAAAAACAACAGCGAAATGAACAGAATGGTTATTTGACTGTAAAGTGACTTGAGCCTAAGCTCAAGGTGTTCTGATTCAGTTCCCATACAAGCAGAGAGAAGAGACAGTCTCCAGGTCAAACCCAGTCCTCACCTTAAAGTTCTCCTCAGTCAACCCCTCCTCTGTTTTAGCATCTCTGATCATGGCTGCTACATATCGCTTCACCAGGTTCCTCAACACCTCCTGGAACACACAACAACAACAACAACAACAACAACAACAACAACATTAACATGGAGGCGGCAGGTAGTCTAGTGGTTAGAGCGTTGGACTAGCAACCGAACGGTTGCTGGATCAAATCCCAGAGCTGACTAGGTACAAATATGTCGTTCTTCCCCTGAACAAGGTAGTTAAACCCACTGTTTCTAGGCCATCATTGAAAATAAAAATGTGCATTTAACTGACTTGCCTAGCAAAAATGATTTAAAATAATTATAGACAGGAAATCTCATTTGTATGAAACTGTAACGTGGATGGAGAAGTATAATGGAAGCTTTACAAACATTCATACTCTTTTGTAAAAAATCTAATCAAATTATATTTGCCATACAACAGGTATGCTTACTTACTACCCCTTAACCAATAATGCAGTTTTAAGAAAAATAAGAGTTAAGAACTAAATGAACTAAAGAACACAGGGGGACCGAGTCAGTGTGCGGGCGTATGGGTAAGTCTGGGTAATATGTACATGTAGGTAGGGGTACAGTGACTATTGGGGTACAGGTTAGTCTGGGTAATATGTACATGTAGGTAGGGGTACAGTGACTATGGGGGTACAGGTTAGTCTGGGTAATATGTACATGTATGTAGGGGTAAAGTGACTATGGGGGTACAGGGCAGTCTGGGTAATATGTAGATGTAGGTAGGCGTACAGTGACTATGGGGGTACAGGTTAGTCTGGGTAATATGTACATGTAGGTAGGGGTACAGTGACTATGGGGGTACAGGTTAGTCTGGGTAATATGTACATGTAGGTAGGGGTACAGTGACTATGGGGGTACAGGTTAGTCTGGGTAATATGTACATGTAGGTAGGGGTACAGTGACTATTGGGGTACAGGTTAGTCTGGGTAATATGTACATATAGGTAGGGCTACAGTGACTATAGGGGTACAGGTTAGTCTGGGTAATATGTAGATGTAGGTAGGAGTACAGTGACTATGGGGGTACAGGTTAGTCTGGGTAATATGTAGATGTAGGTAGGCGTACAGTGACTATTGGGGTACAGGTTAGTCTGGGTAATATGTACATATAGGTAGGGCTACAGTGACTATGGGGGTACAGGTTAGTCTGGGTAATATGTACATGTAGGTAGGGGTACAGTGACTATGGGGGTACAGGTTAGTCTGGGTAATATGTACATGTAGGTAGGGGTAAAGTGACTATGGGGGTACAGGTTAGTCTGGGTAATATGTACATGTAGGTAGGGTTACAGGGTAGTCTGGGTAATATGTACATGTATGTAGGGGTAAAGTGACTATGGGGGTACAGGTTAGTCTGGGTAATATGTACATGTAGGTAGGGGTACAGGTTAGTCTGGGTAATATGTACATGTAGGTAGGGGTAAAGTGACTATGGGGGTACAGGTTAGTCTGGGTAATATGTACATGTAGGTAGGGGTAAAGTGACTATGGGGGTACAGGTTAGTCTGGGTAATATGTACATGTAGGTAGGGGTACAGTGACTATGGGGGTACAGGTTAGTCTGGGTAATATGTACATGTAGGTAGGGGTAAAGTGACTATGGGGGTACAGGTTAGTCTGGGTAATATGTACATGTAGGTAGGGGTACAGGTTAGTCTGGGTAATATGTACATGTAGGTAAGGGTAAAGTGACTATGGGGGTACAGGTTAGTCTGGGTAATATGTACATGTAGGTAGGGGTAAAGTGACTATGGGGGTACAGGTTAGTCTGGGTAATATGTACATGTAGGTAAGGGTAAAGTGACTATGGGGGTACAGGTTAGTCTGGGTAATATGTACATGTAGGTAGGGGTAAAGTGACTATGGGGGTACAGCGTAGTCTGGGTAATATGTACATGTAGGTAGGGGTAAAGTGACTATAGGGGTACAGGTTAGTCTGGGTAATATGTACATGTAGGTAGGGGTACAGTGACTATGGGGGTACAGGTTAGTCTGGGTAATATGTACATGTAGGTAGGGGTAAAGTGACTAAGGGGGTACAGGTTAGTCTGGGTAATATGTAGATGTAGGTAGGGCTACAGTGACTATGGGGGTACAGGTTAGTCTGGGTAATATGTAGATGTAGGTAGGGGTACAGTGACTATGGGGGTACAGGTTAGTCTGGGTAATATGTAGATGTAGGTAGGGGTACAGTGACTATGGGGATACAGGTTAGTCTGGGTAATATGTAGATGTAGGTAGGGGTACAGTGACTATGGGGGTACAGGTTAGTCTGGGTAATATGTAGATGTAGGTAGGGGTACAGTGACTATGGGGGTACAGGTTAGTCTGGGTAATATGTAGGTAGGGGTACAGTGACTATGGGGTACAGGTTAGTCTGGGTAATATGTACATTAAGGTAGGGGTACAGTGACTCTGCATAGATAAGAAACAGCAAGTAGCAGCAGCGTAAAAACAGTTTGTGGTGGGGGTCAATGTAAATAGTCTGAAAAGCCATTTCATTAGTTGTTCAGCCGTCTTATGGCATGGGGATAGAAGCTGTTAAGAAGCCTTTTCGACCTCGATTCGGCACAGAAAACCCAGCCAACTGTATATTATCCGTGTCGTCGTTCAGCCACGACTGAAATTACAGTTTTTAATGTCCCGTTGGTAGGGGATAGTCTTGAACGGAGCTCATCCAGTTTATTCTCCAATGATTGCACGTTGGCCAATAGGACAGATGGTAGAGGTGGGTTACCCACTCGCCGACTAATTCTCACAAGGCACCCCGACCTGGGTCCCCTGTATCGGCGTCTTCTCTTCATGTGAATGACGGGGATTTGGGCCTGGTCCGGTATCAGCAGTCTATCCTTCGCGTCAGACTCATTAAAGAAAATATCTTTGTCGAGTTCGAGGTGAGTAATCGCTGTTCTGATATCCAGATACTCTTTTCTGTCAAAAGAGACGGTGGCAGAAACATTATGTACAAAATAAGCTACAAACAATGAGAAAAAATGAACAAAATAGCACAATTGGTTAGTAGCCTTCCCATCAGGCGCCATTTTATAATAACATCAACAGATAGACAACAATGTCTATAGACAACACTGTTCAAAGACAACACTGTTCACATACAACACTGTCCATAGACAACTGATTGACAACACTGTCCATAGACAACCGATAGACAACACTGTCCATAGACAACTGATTGACAACACTGTCCATAGACAACTGATTGACAACACTGTCCATAGACAACTGATTGACAACACTGTCCATAGACAACTGATTGACAACACTGTCCATAGACAACCGATTGACAACACTGTCCATAGACAACCGATAGACAACACTGTCCATAGACAACCGATAGACAACACTGTCCATAGACAACCGATAGACAACACTGTCCATAGACAACCGATAGACAACACTGTCCATAGACAACCGATAGACAACACTGTCCATAGACAACCGATAGACAACACTGTCCATAGACAACCGATAGACAACACTGTCCATAGACAACCGATAGACAACACTGTCCATAGACAACCGATAGACAACACTGTCCATAGACAACTGATAGACAACACTGTCCATAGACAACTGATAGACAACACTGTCCATAGACAACCGATAGACAACACTGTTCACAGTGTGGAGTGCAATAGAGATTGCGTCATCTGTGGATCTGTTTGGGGCGGTATGTGAATAGGAGTGGGTCCAGGGTGTCTAGAATGATGGTGTTGATGTGAGCCATTACCAGCCTCTCAAAACATTTCATGGCTACAGATGTGAGTGCTACAGGGCGATTTAGACAAGGTTACCTTGGCGTTCTTGAGTAGAGGGACTATGGTGGTCTGCTTGAAACATGTAGGTATTACAGACTGCCAGCTGGTCAGGCTCTGATTCCAGATCCTGGTAATCCTTCTGGCCCGTGAATGTTACCTGTTTAACCCTTGACCTACAATGTCCGTGCTCCCGTGGAAATCTAATTAGCATAATGAAAATATCCCTATCAAAATCCCTATGTTTAAGCTAGAGATACGTCTTTTTTTTGCATGGGCTGCATCTCAAACGATCGATCAGCCGATATCGTTTATTTTGAATAAAAAATAAAACTATCGGTTGTCCCATCTAGTGAATCTGTAATTGAATGCATTTCCATTGGCTAATAGCAGTAATGCCAACAATTCAATGGTATTGGATGGATTCGGAACATATTCCAGTCTGTGAAACAGTCCTGTAGCTTAGCATCCTCCCTGCCTGTCTCCCTGCCTCCCTCCCTGTCTCCCTGCCTCCCTCCCTGTCTCACTGCCTCCCCATATTCCAGTCTGTGAAACAGTCCTGTAGCTTAGCATCCTCCCTGCCTGTCTCCCTGCCTGTCTCCCTGCCTCCCTGCCTGTCTCCCTGCCTGTCTCCCTGCCTCCCCGCCTGTCTCCCTACCTCTCGCCTGTCTCCCTGCCTCCCTGCCTGTCTCCCTGCCCCCCCATATTCCAGTCTGTGAAACAGCCCTGTAGCTTAGCATCCTCCCTGCCTGTCTCCCTGCCTCCCTCCCTGTCTCCCTCCCTCCCTGCCTCCCTGCCTGCCTCCCTCCCTGTCTCCCTGCCTCCCCGCCTGTCTCCCTCCCTCCCTGTCTCCCTGCCTCCCCGCCTGTCTCCCTGCCTCCCTCCCTGTCTCCCTGCCTCCCTCCCTGTCTCCCTCCCTCCCTGCCTCCCTGCCTGCCTCCCTCCCTGTCTCCCTGCCTCCCCGCCTGTCTCCCTGCCTCCCCGCCTGTCTCCCTGCCTCCCCATCTCTCTCCCTGCCTCCCCGCCTGTCTCCCTGCCTCCCTGCCTGTCTCCCTGCCTCCCCATCTCTCTCCCTGCCTCCCCGCCTGTCTCCCTGCCTCCCTGCCTGTCTCCCTGCCTCCCCATCTCTCTCCCTGCCTCCCCGCCTGTCTCCCTGCCTCCCTGCCTGTCTCCCTGCCTCCCCATCTCTCTCCCTGCCTCCCCGCCTGTCTCCCTGCCTCCCTGCCTGTCTCCCTGCCTCCCCATCTCTCTCCCTGCCTCCCCGCCTGTCTCCCTGCCTCCCCATCTCTCTCCCTGCCTCCCCATCTCTCTCCCTGCCTCCCCGCCTGTCTCCCTGCCTCCCTGCCTGTCTCCCTGCCTCCCCATCTCTCTCCCTGCCTCCCCGCCTGTCTCCCTGCCTCCCTGCCTGTCTCCCTGCCTCCCCATCTCTCTCCCTGCCTCCCCGCCTGTCTCCCTGCCTCCCCATCTCTCTCCCTGCCTCCCCGCCTGTCTCCCTGCCTCCCTGCCTGCCTCCCTCCCTGTCTCCCTGCCTCCCTGCCTGCCTCCCTCCCTGTCTCCCTGCCTCCCCGCCTGTCTCCCTGCCTCCCCGCCTGTCTCCCTGCCTCCCTCCCTGTCTCCCTGCCTCCCTGCCTCCCCGCATGTCTCCCTGCCTCCCTCCCTGTCTCCCTGCCTCCCCGCATGTCTCCCTGCCTCCCCGCCTGTCTCCCTGCCTCCCCGCCTGTCTCCCTGCCTCCCTCCCTGTCTCCCTGCCTCCCTCCCTGTCTCCCTGCCTCCCCACCTGTCTCCCTGCCTCCCTCCCTGTCTCCCTGCCTCCCCGCCTATCTCCCTGCCTCCCCATATTCCAGTCTGTGAAACAGTCCTGTAGCTTAGCAACCTCTTCATCAGACCACTTCCTGGTACTTCCTTGTAAGCAGGAAACAGGAACATAGTGTTATGGTCAGATTTGCCAAATGGAGGGTGAGCGAGAGTATTGTATGAGTCTCTGTGTGTGGAGTAAAGGTGATACATAGTTTTTTTTTGCCTCTAGTTGTACAGGTTGTATGCTGGCAACAATGAGTTTAAACATCATTCCGTTTCCTTGCATTAAAATCACTGACCAATAGGAGCGTCACATCTGGATGTGCATTTTCTTTGTTTGCTTATAGCCCGATACATTTCGTTGAGTGCGAACTTAGTGCCAGCATCTTTTTTTGGGGGGGTCATAAATAGACACCTACAAAAAAATATAGATGAAAACTCTCTTGGTAAATAGTGTGGCCTTCAGCTTATCGTTAGGCATTCTAACTCAGTCGAGCAAAAACCTTTGAGACTTTCCTTATTAACATTAGAAATCGCACAACAGCTGCTTTTAACAAATAGAGACCCCCCCCCCCCCCCCCCCTAACTTCACCCAACGCTACCGTACGGTCTTGACGATGCAGAGAAAAATCAGTTACATGTATATTGTCCATGTCCTTGTTCAGCCACAACTCTGGGAAGCTGAGGATATTACAGTTCTTAAACGTCCCGTTGATATGATATTCTCCGGCGGAGCTCATCCAGTTTATTCTCCAGTGACTGCACAGAGGGTAGGGACGGTTCATTCGCACTCTGACGTTATTTTTCATTAGCGAGCGGAGCTCATCCAGTTTATTCTCCAGTGACTGCACAGAGGGTAGGGACGGTTCATTCGCACTCTGACGTTATTTTTCATTAGCGAGCGGAGCTCATCCAATTTATTCTCCAGCGACTGGTCTGCCCCTTTTGCAGCATCACTTCCTTTTCCATGTCCCGGGTTTTAGGGCCTCGTCCAGAATAAGCAGAACATCCGAGGTTAATGATTGCCGTTCTGATGTCCAGAAAGCAGTTTTTTTGTTCGCAGGAAATGATGACGGAGACATTATGTAAAGAAGAAAGTAATGATCAGCGTAAAAAAACAAAACAGAAATTGGCAGATTTGGTCGGGAGCCTGTAAAAACGCCCGCTATGAAAGGATAGAGAGCTGCGTGTGTGTGTCTGTAGCTCCATCTTACACACTGACAACCAGCTATTCAGTCAGACATAGGTGCTGTTCACACACTCATACAAACACACACACACACACACTCATACAAGCACACACACACACAGACACACACACTCACGCACGCACAACTACGCACACGCGCACACACACAGACATAGCTAACGTATCACCATTCAGTCAGTCGTACGTGTTGCTACACACAGAGTTCACTTGATCATTGAGCCAGCTCAGCGGTAGGTCTATTGACAGGCTGAGAATGCTTCCTTGTGTGTGTGTGTGTGTGTGAACAACTATGTCCCTTTCATGAGGGATAGCAGGACGTCATATCAGCACAAAGAGCCAAGAGGAACAACGTATGAAAGCAAAGGGATGTGTGTGTGTATGAGTGTGTGTGTGTGTGTGTGTGTTTGTGTGTGTGTGTGTGTGTGTTTGAGTTTGTGTGTGTGTTTGAATGTGTATGTGTGTGTGTGTGTGTGTGTGTGTGTGTGTGTGTGTGTGTGTGTGTGTGTGTGTGTGTGTGTGTGTGTGTGTGTGTGTGTGTGTGCTTGTATGAGTGTGTGTGTGTGTGTTTGTATGAGTGTGTGTCTGAGTGTGCATGTGTGTGTGTGTAAGAGACATCACCTGGTACTGGCGGTTTCTCCTCAGGTTCTCTGCTGCTCTCGTCTATAAAGAGGAGAGAGAGGGAGGGAGAGAGAGAGATAGAGAGAGAGAGAGAGAGAGAGATAGACAGAGAGAGAGATAAACAGAGAGATAAACAGAGATAGATAAACAGAGAGAGAGAGAGATAAACAGAGAGAGAGAGATAAACAGAGAGTGGGATAGAGATATACAGAGAGAGGGAGAGAGAGAGAGAGAGATAAACAGAGAGAGAGAGAGAGAGAGAGAGAGAGAGAGAGAGAGAGAGAGAGAGAGAGAGATAAACAGAGAGAAAGAGAGAGAGAGAGAGAGAGAGACGTAGATAGATATGATTCATTATCTGGCTCTCAGCATGTAGAGAAGAAATGTTGTGAAGAGTAACATAATGGTCACCAGCTGTGTGTTTGTATAAGTGTCTGAATTATGACATCAAGTCAATGAGGACCGAACAGTGTCGTGCTGTTCGCACTGTCATTACATTCGATCGTGTGTGTCTATGCATGTGTGTGTCCCTCCCTCCCTCATGTATGTACGGTATGGATGGATGGATGGATGGATGGGTCACCACCAAGACAATTATAGTTTTGTGTTTTTATATTTGTTTGTATTTCTATTAGTTTTAAGAAGAAAAAAATATATAATAAAATGTTTATAAATAAATAACGTTTTCAGATTTTATTTTTATTTATTTATTTTATGTATTTATCCATAATACCATTTTTATTGCTTTTCAATATGATTTATTTTCAGAGTTAGGGATACAATGAAGACTACCTCTGTGAGGCAGTAATGCATAAGGTGATGGGTTGAAGCGCGAGGCTAAAACTTCTCCCCTGTTTTGGTTCCGTAGCTACCACGATGTAGTACATGCTCTGCGTGACTGTGTGAGAGAGAGCATAGAATTGCGGATCCTTTTTGTGAAGTCTATCGTTGGTCACCACCTTTCAAAGTGCGTTGCATTCTGGGGATTAAAATTGTCAGATGTGTGCCTACATGTCGACTGCATAAACAAAAATCATGTGATCAAAGGTAATGAAGTTTTTAAGGTCACTATTCACCAACTTCATACTGCAGCCATCACTTGAATTGTGGGAGGCTCTACTGTCAACCAATCACTAGGATGACCAAAGACATGGCTGAAACAGGAACCAACTTGATGTGATTTTTGTTAACAGTGGATACAGCGCATTCAGGAAAGTGTTCAGACCCATTGACTTTTTACATATTTTGTTATGTTACAGACTTATTCTAAAATGGTTTAAATACTTATTGTTTTGCTCATCAATCTACACACAATACCCCATAATGACATCACAATACCCCATAATGACATCACAATACCCCATAATGACATCACAATACCCTATAATGACATCACAATACCCCATAATGACATCACAATACCACATAATGACATCACAATACCCTATAATGACATCACAGTACCCCATAATGACAAGCCAAAAACAGGTTTTGAGAAATTTTTGGAAAATAAACTGAAATATCACATTTACATAAGTATTCAGACCCTATACTCAATACTTTGTTGAAGTGCATTTGGCAGCGATTTCAGCCTTGAGTCTTCTTGGGTATGACGCTACAAACTTGACACACCTGTATTTTGGGGAGTTTCTCCCATTCTTCTCTGCAGATCTTCTCAAGCTCTGTCAGGTTGGATGGGGAGCGTTGCTGCACAGCTTTTTTCAGGTCTCTCCAGAGATGTTCAATCGGGTTCAAGTCCGGGCTCTGGCTGGGTCACTCAAGGATATTCAGAGACTCGTCCCGAAGCCACTCCTACATTGTCTTGGCTGTGTGCTTAGTGTCATTTTCCTGTTGAAAGGTGAACCTTCTCCCCAGTCTGAGGTCCTGAGCACTCTGGAGCAGGTTCTCTAGTATCCCAGTCCCTGCTGCTGAAAAACATCCCCACAGCATGATGTGGCCACCACCATGCTTCACCGTAGGGATGGTGCCATTTCCTCCAGACGTGACGCTTTGCATTCTTGTAAAAAATGAAAATCTTGGTTTCATTAAACCAGAGAATATTGTTTCTCATGGTCTGAGAGTCTCCCTGACCAAGGCCTTTCTCCCCCAATTGCTCAGTTTGGCCGAGTGAGCAGCTTTAGGAAGAGTCTTTGTGGTTCCAAACTTCTTCCATTTAAGAATGATGGTGGCCTCCATCATTCTTGGAGACCTTCAATGCTTATAAATGTTTTGGTACCTTTCCCCAGATCGGTGCCTCGACACAATCCTGTCTCTGAGCTCTACAAAAAATTCCTTCAACCTAATGGCTTGGTTTATCCTCTGACATGCAAGGTCAACTGTTGGACCTTATATAGACAGGTGTGTGCCTTTCCAAATCATGTCCAATCAATTGAATTTACCACAGGTGGACTCCAATCAATTTCGAGTTTCATAGCAAAGGGTCTGAGTACTTACGTACATAAAGTATATTTACGAAAGACTATTAAGAGTAACTATTAGTTCATCATATGAGATCTGTAGCTCCGCCCACCGGTGATGTGGAGCAGAGCATGCTAGGCGATCTCTAACTGAGGAGAAGAAAAATAACTAGAGAAAGTATACAAGCCGTGATAAGATCCAATCATCTCCTGTGATTACTTTTAGTTAGCATTCTTTCTTTTTTAGCCAAGGCCAGTGTGCGTCCTTCACTAATGTGCGTTCATATTTCTTACAATTCATGTGTTGTGGACGCACTCTTTGAGTATGCTAATTAGCGTACGCGAGCTAGCAACTATAAGCTTGTACTATGAGAGGCTTTAGTATGCTAATTAGCAGTTTTACCATGAGCTAGCAACTGTAAGCTTGTACTAGGAGAGGCTTTAGTATGCTAATTAGCGGTTTTACCGCGAGCTAGCAACTGTAAGCTTGCTAACCCTGTTGTTTCTGTCATCTCATAATTTTTTGGACACAAAGATAATAGTTTCAGTTATAGTTATAGTTTTTCAAACAGTTTTATTCATGATTTTATTTCAGTTTATTAAATAAGTATTTCGTTTTCTCACAATTTTTTTTTGTTCATGATTAGTTTGGGTTTCAGTTTAATATAATAACTTTGTTCACTACTCTCCCTAGGGTGTCTGTCTCCTGTTAAGGAAACTATGCAGTATTTTGTACAAGCATTTCGCTACACTCAACATTAACATCTGCTACTCATGTGTACGTGACCAATACAATTTGATTTGATTTGAGGTACAGTAACTGGCAAAATAAAGGAAACACCAACATAAAGAGTCATTTAATAAAGCCTCCGGAACAGCTTCATTGCACCGTGGAATAGATTCTACAAGTGTCTGGAACTCTATTGGAGAGATGTGACACCATTCTAAGACAAGAAATTCGATCACTTGGTGTGATGGTGGTGGAAAACGCTGTCTCAGATACGGCTCCAGAATCTCCAATAAGTACGCAATTGGGTTGAGATCTGGTGAGTGAGACGGCAATGGCATATGGTTTACATTCCATTTCAAACTCATCAAACCATTCAGTGACAACTCGTGCCCTGTGGGATGGGGGAATTGTCATCCTGTGGTGCCATAGCCATGGTAGTTAGCAGGTCAGGTAACCTCGTGGTTAAGCGCGTTGGGCCAGTAACTGACAAGTCGCTAGTTTGAATCCCACTAAAGGTCACGGCATGAGCTCAAAAATGTAAAGGAAGAACCACTGTAGCTCACTATCTGAAATATTTATTTCATACAGTCATTATTGCTCTCCCTTATCAAGGGTGTGTGTGTGTACGTGTATGTGTGCTTGAGTATGTGTGTGTATGTGTCACCTATTCACCCCCAGGGTGCCTGCCTCCTGACTGTGTGGGTATATCTGTTATCACTCACCCCAGGGTGCCTGCCTCCTGACTGTGTGGGTATATCTGGTATCACTCACCCCCAGGGTGCCTGCCTCCTGGCTGTGTGGGTATATCTGTTATCACTCACCCCCAGGGTGCCTGCCTCCTGACTGTGTGGGTATATCTGGTATCACTCACCCCCAGGGTGCCTGCCTCCTGACTGTGTGGGTATATCTGTTATCACTCACCCCCAGGGTGCCTGCCTCCTGACTGTGTGGGTATATCTGGTATCACTCACCCCCAGGGTGCCTGCCTCCTGGCTGTGTGGGTATATCTGTTATCACTCACCCCCAGGATGCCTGCCTCCTGACTGTGTGGGTATATCTGTTATCACTCACCCCCAGGGTGCCTGCCTCCTGACTGTGTGGGTATATCTGTTATCACTCACCCCCAGGGTGCCTGCCTCCTGACTGTGTGGGCATATCTGGTATCACTCACCCCCAGGGTGCCTGCCTCCTGACTGTGTGAGTATATCTGTTATCACTCACCCCCAGGGTGCCTGCCTCCTGACTGTGTGAGTATATCTGGCATCACTCACCCCCAGGGTGCCGAAGGTGTCCGTCGGTTTGGAGTGGGGCATCTTACAGACATGTCTCTTGGTCCAACACACCAGGTACCACACTGACTTGGGGCTGGGTACGATATTGAAGGGAGACGGTAGAGTACCCCCCTCCTCAAAGTAACTCATCCACAGCTTGGTCCTTGCAAACTTCCACTCAATGTCTGCGTGGTCCTGCATAGGTTGAAATGAAGAGGAAATTCTTGGATGGTGATAAATATACTTGTATTATTGTTAAAAGTACAACCAACATGTCTTTTGGTCTTAAGTCTAGCCTTCATCTGGGTTTTCACTCAGGAGAGAGAACACTGTAAAAAATATATGTGTTAATTCAACTTTAAAAAGTTTGTAACAATGCTGCTTTTCAAATGTTAAGGCAGAAGGTCAACACACTGTTTTGAGTTGACTTTGGAAAATGAGCTGAAACAACTAAAATGACAAATGATGTTTTACAACGAATATTGAACACACAGAATAAACTACAGACTGCATGAGCAAGAGAGAAGGCTGAACACATATTGGAGGGTGATAAGTCAGAGAGGTGTGTGGAGAGAGGAGGTTGAACACACATTGGAGGGTGATAAGTCAGAGAGGTGTGTGGAGAGAGGAGGTTGAACACACATTGGAGGGTGATAAGTCAGAGAGGTGTGTGGAGAGAGGAGGTTGAACACATATTGGAGGGTGATAAGTCAGAGAGGTGTGTGGAGAGAGGAGGTTGAACACACATTGGAGGGTGATAAGTCAGAGAGGTGTGTGGAGAGAGGAGGTTGAACACACATTGGAGGGTGATAAGTCAGAGAGGTGTGTGGAGAGAGAAGGCTGAACACACATTGGAGGGTGATAAGTCAGAGAGGTGTGTGGAGAGAGGAGGTTGAACACACATTGGAGGGTGATAAGTCAGAGAGGTGTGTGGAGAGAGGAGGTTGAACACACATTGGAGGGTGATAAGTCAGAGAGGTGTGTGGAGAGAGAAGGCTGAACACACATTGGAGGGTGATAAGTCAGAGAGGTGTGTGGAGAGAGGAGGTTGAACACACATTGGAGGGTGATAAGTCAGAGAGGTGTGTGGAGAGAGAAGGCTGAACACACATTGGAGGGTGATAAGTCAGAGAGGTGTGTGGAGAGAGGAGGTTGAACACACATTGGAGGGTGATAAGTCAGAGAGGTGTGTGGAGAGAGGAGGTTGAACACACATTGGAGGGTGATAAGTCAGAGAGGTGTGTGGAGAGAGGAGGTTGAACACACATTGGAGGGTGATAAGTCAGAGAGGTGTGTGGAGAGAGGAGGTTGAACACACATTGGAGGGTGATAAGTCAGAGAGGTGTGTGGAGAGAGGAGGTTGAACACACATTGGAGGGTGATAAGTCAGAGAGGTGTGTGGATAGAGGAAGTTGAACACACATTGGAGGGTGATAAGTCAGAGAGGTGTGTGGATAGAGGAAGTTGAACACACATTGGAGGGTGATAAGTCAGAGAGGTGTGTGGAGAGAGGAGGTTGAACACACATTGGAGGGTGATAAGTCAGAGAGGTGTGTGGAGAGAGGAGGTTGAACACACATTGGAGGGTGATAAGTCAGAGAGGTGTGTGGATAGAGGAGGTTGAACAACGGATGAAGAAAATGTTTAAATGAAGAAGACTCCCTGAGACTGAGACAAGAGAGACAGGGGATTCGAAAAAGAATAGCACCTACTTGTCACCTTTATTCAAATAGATAACTCAGAGCATGTAATCAGAGCATGTTGTCAGAGCATGTAATCAGAGCATGTAATCAGAGCATGCAATCAGAGCATGTAATCAGAGCATGCAATCAGAGCATGTAATCAGAGCATGTAATCAGAGCATGTAGTCAGAGCATGTAGTCAGAGCATGTAATCAGAGCATGTAATCAGAGCATGTAGTCAGAGCATGTAATCAGAGCATGTAGTCAGAGCATGTAATCAGAGCATGTAATCAGAGCATGTAATCTGAGCATGTTGTCAGAGCATGTAATCAGAGCATGTAGTCAGAGCATGTAATCAGAGCATGTAATCGGAGCATGTAGTCAGAGCATGTAGTCAGAGAATGCACTCACAGCTATGTGATGGTAGGAGTTGTTTATTATCGTATACTAGTAGTATAGCAGTAGTATCGTAGTATTAGTGGTATTCGTAGTATTAGTGGTATCAGTATTAGTATTGTGGTAGTATAGTATGGCTGGGGGCAGTATTGAGTAGCTTGAATAAGGTGCCCAGAGTAAACAGCCTGCTACTCAGGCCCAGAAGCTAAGATGTGTATATTATTAGTACATTTGGATAGAAAACTCTCTGAAGTTTCTAAAACTGTTTAAATGACGTCTGTGAGTATAACAGAACTCATATGGCAGGCAGAAACCTGAGGAAAATCCAACCAGGAAGAGGGAAATCTGAGGTTTGTAGTTTTTCAAGTCATTGCCTATCGAATATAAAGTATCAATGGGATCATAATGCACTTCTTAATGCTTCCACTAGATGTCAACAGTCTTTAGAACCTTGTTTGATGCTTCTACTGTGAAGGAGGGGGGAATGAGAGCTGATTGAGTCAGGGGTCTGGCAGAGTGCCACGAGCTGATCACGCGTGCTCACGTGAGAGTTAGCTCTGTTCCATTGCATTTCTACAGACAAAGGAATTCGGACGACGCTGGGCCAATTGTGCGCTGCCCTATGGGACTCCCAATCACGGACGGTTGTAATACAGCCTGGAATCGAACCAGGGTCTGTAGTGACGCAGTATAGTAGCAGTATCGTGGTAGTATAGTGGTAGTATAGTGGTAGTATAGGGGCGGTATAGCATAGTAGCATAGTGGCAGTACAGTGGTAGTATAGTGGTAGTATAGTGGTAGTATAGTGGTAGTATAGTGGTGGTATAGCAGTAGCACGGTTGTAGAATAATGGTAGCATAGTTGTAGCATAGTAGTGGTATAGCAGTAGTATAGTTGTAGTATGGTTGTAGTATAGTGGTGGTATAGCTGTAGTATAGCGGTGGTATATCAGTAGTATAGTTGCAGTATAGTTGTAGTATAGTTGTAGTATAGTAGAGTATAGTAGAGTATAGTAGTTGTATAGTAGTATATCTGTAGTATAGTAGTAGTATAGCTGTAGTATAGCTGTAGTATAGCTGTAGTATAGTAGTAGTATAGAAGTAGTAGTACTCACAGCGATGTGTTGGTAGGAATTGTTCATCATGGCGATCAGCATGTTCAGTAGAACCACCAGGGAGATGATATTATAGGTTCCAAACATGGTGGCCCCTACAAACTCTGTAAACTGATGGTCCGCATCTACGTTAGTCACATACAGACTGATCAGGCCGAAGATAGACCAGAACAGAGATTGGAGCGTCTCAAACAACCTACAGGAAGGAGGGAGGGAGGGGAGGGGAGGGAGGGAGGAGAGAGATTATAAATTATATTTTGACAATTCTACCACACACACACACACACACACACACACGTACACACACACACATACACATACACACACACACACACACACACACACACACAAGTGCACACACACAAGTGCACACACACACACATACACACACACACACACACACACACACAAGTGCACACACACAAGTGCACACACACACACACACACACACACACACACACACACATCATCCAACTCACGTGGAGAAAGCGTTGTTCTGCTCGACACAGCGGATGCCTTTACACTTGCCGTTCTCGTCTGCGGCCTTTGTCTCATAGTAGAAGTAGAGCTGGTTCAGACCGTTGGCGAACGCCAGCAACACCTAGGACCACATACAGGAGGGGAACAGGTAACAGCCTTAACCGACGTCATTTGGTGCCCAGGGAGCTGTTGCCCTCTGCTCAGGGAGCTGTTGCCCTCTGCTCAGGGAGCTGTTGCCCTCCGCTCAGGGAGCTGTTGCCCTCCGCTCAGGGAGCTGTTGCCCTCTGCTCAGGGAGCTGTTGCCCTCTGCTCAGGGAACTGTTGCCCTCCGCTCAGGGAGCTGTTGCCCTCTGTTCAGGGAGCTGTTGCCCTCTGCGCAGGGAGCTGTTGCCCTCTGCTCAGGGAGCTGTTGCCCTCTGCTCAGGGAGCTGTTGCCCTCCGCTCAGGGAGCTGTTGCCCTCCGCTCAGGGAGCTGTTGCCCTCCGCTCAGGGAGCTGTTGCCCTCCGCTCAGGGAGCTGTTGCCCTCCGCTCAGGGAGTTGTTGCCCTCTGCTCAGGGAGCTGTTGCCCTCTGCTCAGGGAACTGTTGCCCTCCGCTCAGGGAGCTGTTGCCCTCCGCTCAGGGAGCTGTTGCCCTCCGCTCAGGGAGTTGTTGCCCTCCGCTCAGGGAGCTGTTGCCCTCTGCTCAGGGAGCTGTTGCCCTCTGCTCAGGGAGCTGTTGCCCTCTGCTCAGGGAGCTGTTGCCCTCTGCTCAAGGAGCTGTTGCCCTCCGCTCAGGGAGCTGTTGCCCTCCGCTCAGGGAGCTGTTGCCCTCTGCTCAGGGAGCTGTTGCCCTCTGCTCAGGGAACTGTTGCCCTCTGCTCAGGGAACTGTTGCCCTCTGCTCAGGGAACTGTTGCCCTCCGCTCAGGGAGCTGTTGCCCTCTGCTCAGGGAACTGTTGCCCTCCGCTCAGGGAGCTGTTGCCCTCCGCTCAGGGAGCTGTTGCCCTCTGCCCAGGGAGCTGTTGCCCTCCGCTCAGGGAGCTGTTGCCCTCCGCTCAGGGAGCTGTTGCCCTCTGCTCAGGGAGCTGTTGCCCTCTGCTCAGGGAACTGTTGCCCTCTGCTCAGGGAACTGTTGCCCTCTGCTCAGGGAACTGTTGCCCTCCGCTCAGGGAGCTGTTGCCCTCTGCTCAGGGAGCTGTTGCCCTCAAGGGCAGAACTGCAGATTTTTCCACTTTGCCGGCTTGATCCGGCAAACTTTTCGGTTACTTGCCCTTGAACCGCAAGACTACCTGCCGCCCCGGTTTCAGGATCCCTTCATGCAACGGACAAATACTAAACTAAGTACAAAACTCAACATGAAACAATTTCAAAGATTTTACTTTGAGTTACAGTTCGTATGAGGATAATGAGTCAATTGAAATAACTTAAATTATGCCCTAATCTATGGATCAATCTAGAAAACGAATGAATCTAGAAAACGCTTCTGGTTTGAACTTTATTATTGTCTGTGTTGTGTGTGTCTGCATGTGTTGTGTGGTGTTGGAGTGTGTGTGTGTGTGTGTGTGTGTGTGTGTTTATGGTGTTGGAGTGTGTGTCTGCATGTGTTGTGTGGTGTTGGAGTGTGTGTGTGTGTGTGTGTGTGTGTGTGTGGTGTTGAAGTGTGTGTGTGTGTGTGTGTGTGTGTGTGTGTGTGTGTGGTGTTGAAGTGTGTGTGTGTGTGTGTGTGTGTGTGTGTGTGTGTGTGTGTGTGTGTGTGTGTGTGTGTGTGTGTGTGTGTGTGTGTGGTGTTGAAGTGTGTGTGTGTGTGTGTGGTTTTGGAGTGTGTTTGTGGTGTTGGAGTGTGTGTGTGTGTGTGTGTGTGTGTGTGTGTGTGTGTGTGTGTGTGTGTGTGTGTGTGTGTGTGTGTGTGTGTGTGTGTGTGGTGTTGGAGTGTGTGTGTGGTGTGTGTGTGTGTGTGTGTGTGTGTGTGTGTGTGTGTGTGTGTGTGTGTGTGTGTGTGTGTGTGTGTGTGTGTGTGTGGTGTTGGAGTGTGTGTGTGTGTGTGTGTGTGTGTGGTGTTGAAGTGTGTGTGTGTGTGTGTGTGTGTGTGTGTGTGTGTGTGTGTGGTGTTGAAGTGTGTGTGTGTGTGTGTGTGTGTGTGTGTGTGTGTGTGTGTGTGTGTGTGTGTGTGGTGTTGAAGTGTGTGTGTGTGTGTGTGGTTTTGGAGTGTGTTTGTGGTGTTGGAGTGTGTGTGTGTGTGTGTGTGTGTGTGTGTGTGTGTGTGTGTGTGTGTGTGTGTGTGTGTGTGTGTGTGTGTGTGTGTGTGTGTGTGTGTGTGTGTGTGTGTGTGTGTGTGTGTGTGTGGTGTTGGAGTGTGTGTGTGGTGTGTGTGTGTGTGTGTGTGTGTGTGTGTGTGTGTGTGAGTGTGTGTGTGTGTGTGTGTGTGTGTGTGTGTGTGTGTGTGTGTGTGGTGTTGGAGTGTGTGTGTGTGTGTGGTGTTGGTGTGTGTTTCACTCACCAGACAGTAGATGAAGAGGAACTTGAGGATGTCCAGCAGCATGCGTCCCAAGGAGATCTGTAAAGGTCCCAGGTGGGAGTTAGCTGTGAACAGGGAGATGAGACGAAGGGAACTGAAGATGTTGGCAATGGCAAACACAGCCTCAGCTACCAGGGTGGGATGCCACATCTCCCACTGGTTCCTGGGCTTACAGCCACTGTACTGGAGAGAGAGAGAGACAGAGCGAGAGAGAGAGACAGAGAGAGAGAGAGAGAGAGAGAGAGAGAGAGAGAGTGAGAGAGAGAGAGAGACAGAGACAGAGACAGAGACAGAGAGACAGAGCGAGAGAGGGGGGAGGAAGGTAGAGAGAGAGAGAGAGAGAGAGAGAGAGAGAGAGAGAGAGAGAGGGGGGGAGGAAGGGAGAGAGAGAGAGAGAGAGAGAGAGAGAGGGGGGAGGAAAGGAGAGAGAGGAGAGAGAGAGAGAGAGAGAGAGAGAGAGAGAGAGGGGGGGGGGGGGGGAAGGGAGAGAGAGAGAGAGAGGGGAGGAAGGGAGACGGAAAAAAAGTAAGGGGGAGAGATGATAGAGAGAGAGGGAGAGAAAGAGTTAATTTTTCATGAAAATATTTCTTAATCGAATGGAATTTGCATAGAGCGTAAGAGAGCAATGCCACCCTTCTCTCTCTCTCTCTCTCTCTCTCTCTCTCTCTCTCTCTCTTTCTCTACCTCTTTCTGGCACCGAGAGAGATGTTCGCCTCTCTTCGCGTTCCTAGGAAACTATGCAGTTTTTTGTATTTGTACGTGTTATTTCCACTTTAAACTATGCCACTTTGTTTATATACCCTACATTACTCATCTCATATGTATATACTGTACTCGATACCATCTACTGCATCTTGCCTATGCCGCACTGTACCATCACTCATTCATATATCTTTATGTACATGTTCTTTATCCCCTTACACTTGTGTGTATAAGGTAGTAGTTTTGGAATTGTTAGCTAGATTACTCGTTGGTTAGTACTGCATTGTCGGAACTAGAAGCACAAGCATTTCGATACACTCGCATTAACATCTGCTAACCATGTGTATGTGACAAATAAATTTGATTTGATCTCTCTCTCACTCTCTCTCTCTCTCTCTCTCTCTCTCTCTCTCTCTCTCTCTCTCTCTCTCTATTCAAGGGGCTTCATTGGCATGGGAAACATGTGTTAACATTGCCAAAGCAAGTGAGGTAGATAATATACAAAAGTGAAATAAACAATAAAAATGAACAGTAAACATTACACATACAGAAATGTCAAAATACATCTCTCTCTCTCTCTCTCTCTCTCTCTGTCTCTCTCTCTCTCTCTCTCTCTGTCTCTCTCTCGCTCTCTCTCTCTCTCTCTCTGTTTATCTCTCTCTCTCTCTCTCTCTCTCTCTCTCTCTGCATGCTGGGAGTGATTGGTGCATGCTGGTAATTGTTTGAGTGAAGGAGTGCGTGTGTTGTGGAGAGTTAGATATTCACAACTTTCTTTCGGTTTGCTATTTCTTGGTGGTTTTTGTTGTTGGTTTTCTTCTGTGCATGATTAAGGTTATTATTTTTTTTGTTGTGGTAGAATTAAGTATTTTGTCTTTCGTATCGAAATTACCCTGATTTTGGTGCGGATGGCAGCCCGAATGGGGATGCCGTCCCTGTCACTTCGGCACGGCTTTAGCTGTGTTACTGAAGCTATGTCACGGTGGAGGAGTTTCTGGTCGCCGTAGGAGAGAAGGTAGGCTATGAGAATATTGCTTATGCATCCCGGATGAATAAAGCTGTGGTGGTATTTCTTAAAGAAGAGTGTCTTGTTGATCGGATGGTTGAGCATGGTGTACTTCTTAAAGAAGAGTGTCTTGTTGATCGGATGGTTGAGCATGGTGTAATTCTTAAAGAAGAGTGTCTGGTTGATCGGATGGTTGAGCATGGTGTAATTCTTAAAGAAGAGTGTCTGGTTGATCGGATGGTTGAGCATGGTGTACTTCTTAAAGAAGAGTGTCTGGTTGATCGGATGGTTGAGCATGGTGTACTTCTTAAAGAAGAGTGTCTGGTTGATCGGATGGTTGAGCATGGCGTACTTCTTAAAGAAGAGTGTCTGGTTGATCGGATGGTTGAGCATGGTGTTCTTCTTAAAGAAGAGTGTCTGGTTGATCAGATGGTTGAGCATGGTGTTCTTCTTAAAGGAATGTTTATTCAAGTTACGCCGCTTTTTTCTCCGTCAACAAGGGTAACGATTTCGAATGTACCACCGTTTATTCCAAATGAGCTGTTGGAGCGCGAGTTATTGCGCTTTGGGAAGTTCGCCAGTTCAATTAAGGTTGTTCCGTTGGGTTGCAAACACCCGGCGTTGAAACAGGTAATGTCATTTCAAACACCCGGGGTTGAAACAGGTAATGTCATTTCAAACACCCGGCGTTGAAACAGGTAATGTCATTTCAAACACCCGGCGTTGAAACAGGTTATGTCATTTCAAACACCCGGCGTTGAAACAGGTAATGTCATTTCAAACACCCGGCGTTGAAACAGGTAATGTCATTTCAAACACCCGGCGTTGAAACAGGTAATGTCATTTCAAACACCCGGCGTTGAAACAGGTTATGTCATTTCAAACACCCGGCGTTGAAACAGGTAATGTCATTTCAAACACCCGGCGTTGAAACAGGTAATGTCATTTCAAACACCCGGCGTTGAAACAGGTTATGTCATTTCAAACACCCGGCGTTGAAACAGGTTATGTCATTTCAAACACCCGGCGTTGAAACAGGTTATGTAATTTCAAACACCCGGCGTTGAAACAGGTTATGTCATTTCGGCGACAGGTGTTTATGTTTTTGGACTCACCGGAGCAGACTTTAGAATTATCGTTTAAAGTCAAGTATGACAATAGACTGTATATGGCTTATGCTAGTACGGGTAGTCAACGGTGTTTTGAGTGTGGGGATGTTGGTCATAAGCGACATGCTTGCCCGAAAAGGGAGAAGGCCGAGAGAGGGGCGCAGGTGGTCATCGTAACGCCTGGGCCCACTGATGTAGGGAGAGGTGGTCCTCATAACGCCTGGGCTCACTGATGTAGGGAGAGGTGGTCCTCGTAACGCCTGGGCCCACTGATGTAGGGAGAGGTGGTCCTCATAACGCCTGGGCTCACTGATGTAGGGAGAGGTGGTCCTCGTAACACCTGGGCCCACTGATGTAGGGAGAGGTGGTCATCGTAACGCCTGGGCCCACTGATGTAGGGAGAGGTGGTCATCGTAACGCCTGGGCCCACTGATGTAGGGAGAGGTGGTCCTCGTAACGCCTGGGCCCACTGATGTAGGGAGAGGTGGTCCTCATAACGCCTGGGCTCACTGATGTAGGGAGAGGTGGTCCTCGTAACGCCTGGGCCCTCTGATGTAGGGAGAGGTGGTCCTCATAACGCCTGGGCTCACTGATGTAGGGAGAGGTGGTCCTCATAATGCCTGGGCCCACTGATGTAGGGAGAGGTGGTCCTCATAACGCCTGGGCTCACTGATGTAGGGAGAGGTGGTCCTCATAACGCCTGGGCCCACTGATGTAGGGAGAGGTGGTCCTCATAACGCCTGGGCTCACTGATGTAGGGAGAGGTGGTCCTCATAACGCCTGGGCTCACTGATGTAGGGAGAGGTGGTCCTCATAACGCCTGGGCTCACTGATGTAGGGAGAGGTGGTCCTCATAACGCCTGGGCTCACTGATGTAGGGAGAGGTGGTCCTCGTAACGCCTGGGCTCACTGATGTAGGGAGAGGTGGTCCTCATAACGCCTGGGCTCACTGATGTAGGGAGAGGTGGTCCTCGTAACGCCTGGGCCCACTGATGTAGGGAGAGGTGGTCATCGGAATGGTTTACCATCTGAGTTTTATAAGCACTTTTGGGGGTCTATTGGGGAGGATTTTTCTGAAGTGCTGTGTGAATCTTTTCATGAGGGTTTTCTTCCTGTATCCTGTCAACGTGCGGTGCTTTCACTGTTGCCAAAAAAGGGGGATTTGGCTCTCATAAAAAATTGGAGACCTGTTGCCTTGCTTTGCGCAGAATACAAAATTGTTTCTAAATGTCTCTCAAACAGGTTGAAAGAGTATCTGGGATTGTTGATCCACAAGGACCAGTCCTACTGTGTACCTGATCGCTCTATTGTTGACAACTTGTTTCTGATAAGAGATGTTTTAGACATTTGTAAACTGTCTGATGTAAATGTGGGTTTACTTTCGTTGGATCAGGAAGAAGGCTTTTGATCGTGTGGACCACCAATACTTGTTTAAAACAATGAAAGCCTTTGGGTTTGGGGATGTTTTTCTGTCTTGGGTGAATTTACTGTATGCTGGAGCCTCGTGTATGGTGAAGGTTGGTGGTGGTTTGAGTTGCCCCATCCCTGTCGAAAGGGGCATCAGGCAGGGATGCCCAATTTCAGGGCAGTTATATAGTCTGGCGATTGAACCAATGCTTTGTTTTTTAAGAGCGAAGCTTACTGGTTTCTCTGTGCCAGGTGTAATGAAGGGTCCCACGATAGCACTGTCTGCGTATGCAGATGACGTGATCGTTTTTATTACAGGAGGTGAGGATGTTAAGGTTCTCTCAAACACTTTAAAGGTGTATGAGGGGGCCTCCTCAGCTAGAGTCAATTGGTGAAAGAGTGAAGCGCTGTGGGCAGGTCAGCTTCAGATGGGGTCCGCTCCACAGTTACCAGGGGGGCTTCAGTGGGGCAGAGATGGAATGAAGACTTTGGGAGTTTTTCTAGGCTCCGATGTCTTTCAGAAAAAGAACTGGGAGGGTGTAGTGGAGAAAGTGTGTGCCAGACTGTCAAGGTGGAAATGGGTGTTGCCCCAGCTGTCCTATAGGGGACGGGTCCTGGTAGCTAATAATCTTGCTGCTTCTACCCTGTGATTGTTGTACAGCGACTGTTCTAGCTGGGTCGAAACAGCCTACATATTGATGAGGAGAGCGGGCTGTTTGGGCTTAGACAAACATCTTTTCCTCTTAAAGCTGGAGGGAGGTGATTTGACTGGCCTGACTCCATTTTATGAGTCTGTTATGCAGGCTTGGAGAGTCTTTGTCAAGTCCCGTAAGACCGACACGCCACCAGGGATGTGGCTTTTTGAAGAGCCCCTTTTTCATAACACTGCCATCCAGTCCCGTGTTCTGGGTTCAGCTAGCCTACGTTCATGCCTATTAGGCGTGGGGTGTACCAAGCTGGGTCATCTGATGCGGAGCAGGAGCAGATTGGAGGAGCTGAGAGAAAGAGCGGGGATCCGATCATCTCGCCTACTGAGGAAGGTCGTCGATGAGGTCTGTGATTCCTTGCCAGTACTTCATCTGCAGTATGTGACTGACATTTCCAATTCTGATCGGTGGAAGGAGGGTCTGGATTATGTGTTCCCTGCACTGATTGTTAGTGCTGCGATGGGGGCATTTGAGGAGGACGCGGGGATGCTGCTTTCCTTCGATACCCCGGAGCTGGGGGAGTTCAAGGAGGTGGGAAAGAAGGCTATGTACAGAACATGTGTAAAGGTGTCCCATGCCTCTTCCCTGGAAGGGGTCAAATCGACGAGGTGGGCGGATGTGCTTGGTCCAGGTGCTTCTCCAAAAGGCTGTTGGCGATCATTATATAAACTGCCTATTGATAAGAGGACAGCTGACCTCCAATGGAGGATAATACATGGAGCTATAGCCACCAACATGCATCTGGTACACCTGGACCCTACTGTTGGGGAGGGGTGTCCATTCTGTGCTGAGGATGAAACTCTGGCACATCTGTTTTTACTGTGTCCCAGGTTGGTTGGGATGATTGATCTGATCACTGAGTGGTTCTCAACGTTGGGAGAGGTTTCCTCTTCCCAACTGTATATATTTGGGCCAAAGTACAGGTTCAGTCAAAAGGGTGTAGTTGTGTTGCTTAATTTTGTGTTAGGGGCAGCAAAATTAGCGATATGGAAGACCCGAAAGAACAGCATTCGGGGACAGGGTCTGTGGATGTGGTGGGAATGCTGGAGGGAATGTTGGCAGCGAGACTACGGGTTGAGTTTGCCTATTATAAACTTGTCAACAATATTGATCTGTTTTTGAGTATATGGGGTATTCAGAGGCTGTTGTGTTTTGTTACTGTGGAGGAGGAATTGGAGTTGTGTTTTTAATTGATGTGTAACTGTGGTTTTGTATGAGTATTTATTGTGTGGTGGGCCCCCAGACCCAATAAAGAGTATTTAAAACTCAAACACCCTCTCTCTCTCTCTCTCTCTCTCTCTCTCTCTCTATCTCTCTCTCTCTCTCTCACTCTCTCTCTACATATCTCTTTCTCTCTCACTCTCTCTCTCTCTTTCTCCATATCTCTCTCTCTCTCTCTCTCTCTCTCTCTCTCTCTCTCTACATATCTCTCTCTCTCTCTCTCTCTCTCTACATATCTCTCTCTCTCTCTCTCTCTCTCTCTCTCTCTCTCTCAGCTTGAATTGGAGTTCAAATGGCTTAGGAAAGAAAATAGGTCTTTCATGAAATCAATTAAATGTGATAGTGCTCTTCCTCTCTGAAGTCAAACCTTGTAAAAAGGCTTTTCATAAGACTGAATAAACCCTGGGATTGGTAGTTAAGTCTGAAGAAGTGTGAAATGATTTACTGTGAAAGGAAATGGAAACAGCATTTGATGAAACAGGTGCTACACATTCCACTAGTTAAATGGTCTGTGTGTGTGTGTGTGTGTGTGTGTGTGTGTGTGTGTGTGTGTGTTTACCCTGGTATAGGCCACTATCTTCAGTGATATGGTAGCCAGGTACAGAGAGTTCATTACGAAGTCCATGAGGTTCCACCAGTCATGTATATAGTCCTGCAACCCTCCATCCCACATCTGCTTGATCTCTGTCCAGATAAAACCTACAGCCAGAAACAGAGAGCGATGGAGAGGGGGAGAGGGAGGGAGGGAGAGAGAGAGAGAGAGAGAGAGAGGGGGGGGGTTAATAAGAGAGGGGGAGCGAAAGAGAGAGAGAAAGTAGTGTGAGATAGAGAGAGAGAAAGAGAGCGAGAGATATGTAGAGAGAGAGAGAGAGAGAGTGTGAGAGAGAGCGAGAGAGAGAGAGAGAGTGAGAGAGAGAGAGAGAGAGAGGGGGTTAATAAGAGAGGGGGAGCGAAAGAGAGAGAGAAAGTAGTGTGAGATAGAGAGAGAGAAAGAGAAAGAGAAAGAGAAAGAGAGATATGTAGAGGGAGAGAGAAAGAAAGAAAGAGGTATGGAGAGAGATAAAAGGGGGAGATGAGGGGGAGAGAGGTAAAGACTAAGCTAGAAAGTGAAAGATAGAAAGCATATAGAACACTAAGAGTTCATACTGGACGACTCACCCAGTACACTGGGCAATATCACCCAATCCTTCCACTCACCCAGTACACTGGGCAATATCACCCATTCCTTCCACTCACCCAGTACACTGGGCAATATCACCCATTCCTTCCACCCCCTCCACTCATCAGTACACTGGGCAATATCACCCAATCCCTCCACTCACCCAGTACACTGGGCAATATCACCCAATCCTTCCACTCACCCAGTACACTGGGCAATATCACCCAATCCTTCCACCCCCTCCACTCATCAGTACACTGGGAAATATCACCCATTCCTTCCACCACCTCCACTCATCAGTACACTGGGCAATATCACCCAATCCCTCCACTCACCCAGTACACTGGGCAATATCACCCAATCCTTCCACCCCCTCAACTCATCAGTACACTGGGCAATATCACCCATTCCTTCCAACCCCTCCCCTCACCCAGTACACTGGGCAATATCACCCATTCCTTCCAACCCCTCCCCTTACCCAGTACACTGGGCAATATCACCCATTCCTTCCAACCCCTCCCCTCACCCAGTACACTGGGCAATATCACCCATTCCTTCCACCCCCTCCACTCACCCAGTACCCAGGGCAGTATCATCCATTCGACAGTAGTAGGTGCTGGCCCCTGTCTGTCCGGTTCTGTAGTCACTATATGCTGTGATGCCAGCAGGAGCAGGAACAGAAAGGTGAGGTAGGAGGCTGTGTGGCAGATAAACTTGATGAAGGGCTTCCTGATGTGGAAGGAGGAAGACGAGAGGGGAAGAGGAGGAGAGGGGCGAGGGGGATGAGAGGGGAAGAGGAAGAGAAGGGAAGAGGAGGAGAGGGGAGGAGGAGGAGAGGGGAGGAGGAGGAGAGGGGAGGAGGAGGAGAGAGGAAGAGGAGGAGGAGAGAGGAAGAGAAGGAGGAGAGAGGAAGAGAAGGAGGAGAGAGGAAGAGAAGGAGGAGAGTGGAAGAAGAAGAGAGGGGAGGAGGAGGAGAGAGGAAGAGGAGGAGGAGAGACGAAGAGAAGGAGGAGAGAGGAAGAGGAGGAGGAGAGTGGAAGAAGAAGAGAGGGGAGGAGGAGGAGAGAGGAAGAGGAGGAGGAGAGAGGAAGAGGAGGAGGAGAGTGGAAGAAGAAGAGAGGGGAGGAGGAGGAGAGAGGAAGAGGAGGAGGAGAGAGGAAGAGAAGGAGGAGAGAGGAAGAGGAGGAGGAGAGTGGAAGAAGAAGAGAGGGAAGGAGGAGGAGAGAGGAAGAGGAGGAGGAGAGAGGAAGAGAAGGAGGAGAGAGGAAGAGGAGGAGGAGAGTGGAAGAAGAAGAGAGGGGAGGAGGAGGAGGAAGAGGATGAGGAGAGAGGAAGAGGAGGAGGAGACAGGAAGAGGAGGAGGAGTGGAAGAAGAAGAGAGGGGAGGAGGAGGAGAGAGGAAGAGGAGGAGGAGAGAGGAAGAGAAGGAGGAGAGTGGAAGAAGAAGAGAGGGGAGGAGGAGGAGAGAGGAAGAGGAGGAGGAGAGAGGAAGACAAGGAGGAGAGGGGAAGAGGAGGAGATGGGAAGAGGAGGAGGAGGAGAGGGGAAAAGGAGGAGGAGGAGGAGAGAGGAAAAGGGTGAGGAGGAGTGGAGGAGGATGAGGAGAATAATCATTATTACTTTAGTGTCCAATAGTAATTAAACTTCCGTTTCCTGACAGATTTATCCTCAAGTCAGACCTCAGGATTCAAACTGGCAGCACTTCGCTTCCCGGTCTGCCTATCTAACCAGCAACCTTCAGGTCACTAACCGGTAGTCTACTTGCCTGATGAAAAGTCCATAGCGGCTCTTCGGGGCTATGAGGTAGCAGAGGGAGAAGACAGGGAAGAGGAGGCTGAGGAAGACACAGGTGAGGAACTTCCCTCCCCAGTGACGACGTCTCCAGCCTGGGAACTCATCGTACCAGCGAGACGCCAGCAGCTGCTGACAATTGGGCTGTGCTACAAACTGGAGGGAGAGGGGGAGGAGGGGGAGAGGGGAAGGAGAGAGAGAGAGAGAGAGGGAGAGAGAGAGAGAGAGAGGGAGAGAGGGAGGGAGAGAGGGAGGGAGAGAGAGAGAGGGAAGGTGGGGGAGAGGGGAGGGGAGGGGAGGGAGGGATAGAGGGGGGGAGAGGGGGAGGTGGGAGTAGGGGGAAGGGAGAGAAAGGGAGGGAGAGTGGGGGGAGGAGAGAAGAAGAGAGGTAGAAAGGAAGAGAGAGAGAGAGAGAGAGAGAGAGAGAGAGAGAACGGGTTTACATCAACATTAGACATACAGAACTACAGTCAGTCAGTTTACAGTAAGGTATTGTTTGACTCTATACCCATGACAGAGAAGTTCTGCTGTGTGTTCCGTCTGGTTTCATTTCCATCTGACAGAACTCCCACCAGAGTTCTGGAGGTTCGACAAGTGGAACTCTCAACTGAAGCACCTGTCAAGCTAAAGCTCATGCTATATCTGTCTAACATATGGAGAAACCATGGCAACAGGTACACTCAGGTCAACTCAACTCTACCACATTATGAATTAACTGACAAGACTGGCGCCTCTTGAGACAGAAGCTGGGATAGTGAGGATATGATGAAGTGAGGGAAGGTCAGAGTCTGAAAAGTCACCCTGTTCCCTATATAGTGCACTAGTTTTGACAGGAGCCCTATGGCACCCTATTCCCTATATAGTGCACTAGGACCGGAGGCCCTACTAGGACCGGAGGCCCTATGCCTTGTGCCAATTTGGACCTACCTTAGGACAAGGTGCCATTAATATCGACAGCAAAATGGCCAGTGTAACCTAGTATTGATTGTTCAGGGTAACATTTCTAGTCTTGATGCAGGTGAACTCTAAGTATTAAAGTATTAAAGTATTAAATTAACTCTGTCATTCTGAATGCAGGTCGCAGGTGAATGTAAATACCAACTGTTGGATATTCTAACTCTTGGCAGGTTTCCACGAGGAATTACACATCACTTTTTGCAAACCAGCATAATTGTGACTAGCAGGCCTGATGTGGCTGGTAAAACAAAGTGTTTCAAGTCACTGTATTAGAGTAAAACTACGCCTCAAAATAAGATTGTATCACTTTATGGAATATGTTACATGTTACCATAAAGAGATCAATTTTACTGATACTGACTTAGTGAAGGCCACAGGACTGAAAACAAACGACAACCATGTCTATGTCACTAACAAATACAGTCATGGGTGGTAACTCTGGAATTCACTCGAAAGGCAAGGCACACAGAAATGATATTTGAGGCGTGGCTCAGAAGCTTTCAGTTAGTTCATTTTGGCCACCCGTGAGTGGAAGGGTTGTACCAGTTTAAGTGGCCTATGGTTATGTTACTTAAAGTAAACGCTTACACAAAAGCCTATGACCACAGAGGGGTTAGCTGACAACGTCACGGAAACGATGCGTGTGCTTCAAAGGGATAGAAGGACGTGTCTGGTCAGACAGCGAGCAACAATTAAAATAATAAGCAGATCTGGTGAATCGCAGGTGGCTCGTTTCAGCGTTATCTCGTTCTTGATACCATGTTGTGTTTTGAGGACTCACACGTCTATACGCTAATATGGCAAACAATTCTCTAGCTAGCTCAACCAACAACTAACGCTGTAAATACATGAACTTGATGGAGAGGAGATCATACGGGGATACAGTAGAATGTGTACGTCTCAGTAAGCGGTAGCATCACATGTACAGTTAGGTGCAGGGTGTCAAGTGGAAACAGGAATATTATAGTAATATTATAGTTTAGGGTATTTTAGGGTATCTGAGGAGTAAATAGAAATGTATTTTGACTTGTTGAAACAAAGTTGAGGGGTAGATTTTACCCTAACCCTTCCTTTGCAGGTTGAACGAGTTGATTACGCCAACTAAACTGACCTTTTTGGGATATAAAGAAGGATGTTATCTAACAAAATGACACTACATGTTATAGCTGGGACCCTTTAGATGACAAATCAGAGGAAGATTTTTTAAAAAAGTATATTTTGATGTGGGGAGCCGTCCTCAAACAATCGCATGGCATGCTTTCGCTGTAATGGCGAAAATCGGACAGTGCAGATAGATTAACAAGACATCAATCTCTGTATCTGTCTGTCTGTTCCATCTCTGTATCTGTCTCTTCAATCTCTGTACCTGTCTGTCTGTTCCATCTCTGTATCTCTCTGTTACATCTCTGTACCTGTCTGTTCCATCTCTGTATCTGTCTGTCTGTTACATCTCTGTATCTGTCTGTTACATCTCTATATCTGTCTGTCTGTTACATCTCTGTACCTGTCTGTCTGTTCCATCTCTGTATCTGTCTGTCTGTTACATCTCTGTATCTGTCTGTTACATCTCTGTACCTGTCTGTCTGTTCCATCTCTGTACCTGTCTGTCTGTTCCATCTCTGTATCTGTCTGTCTGTTCCATCTCTGTACCTGTCTGTCTGTTCCATCTCTGTACCTGTCTGTCTGTTCCATCTCTGTGTCTGTCTGTTCCATCTCTGTACCTGTCTGTTTGTTCCATTTCTGTATCTGTCTGTTTCATCTCTGTATCTGTCTGTCTGTTCCATCTCTGTACCTGTCTGTCTGGTCCATCTATTTCTCTGTCTGTCTGTTCCATCTCTGTACCTGTCTGTCTGTTCCATCTCTGTACCTGTCTGTCTGTTCCATCTCTGTACCTGTCTGTTTCATCTCTGTATCTGTCTGTCTGTTCCATCTCTGTACCTGTCTGTTCCATCTCTGTATCTGTCTGTCTGTTCCATCTCTGTACCTGTCTGTCTGGTCCATCTATTTCTCTGTCTGTCTGTTCCATCTCTGTACCTGTCTGTTTGTTCCATTTCTGTATCTGTCTGTTCCATCTCTGTATCTGTCTGTCTGTTCCATCTCTGTACCTGTCTGTTCCATCTCTGTATCTGTCTGTCTGTTCCATCTCTGTACCTGTCTGTCTGGTCCATCTCTTTCTCTGTCTGTCTGTTCCATCTCTGTACCTGTCTGTCTGTTCCATCTCTGTACCTGTCTGTCTGGTCCATCTATTTCTCTGTCTGTCTGTTCCATCTCTGTACCTGTCTGTCTGTTCCATCTCTGTACCTGTCTGTCTGTTCCATCTCTGTACCTGTCTGTCTGTTCCATCTATTTCTCTGTACTCTGACAACCTCTCCTTAATGTGCATACTCCCCGCTCCTCTCCTTTTCTGACCTCGTCCTCCTCTATTTCTCTTCCCCTGGTGCATCTGTCTTTGAAAAACCTCTTTGCGACCTCCTCTCTCTTCTATCGCTTCTCTCTTCACACTCTCTCTCTCCGCACTCTCTCTTTGCTCTCTCTCTTTTTGCTCTCTCTCTCTCTCTCTCTCTCTCTCTCTCTCTGTCTCTCTCTCTCTCTCTGTCTCTCTCTCTTTCTGTGTCTCTCTCTCTCTGTCTCTCTCTTTCTCTCTCTGTCTCTCTCTTTCTCTCTCTGTCTCTCTGTCTCTCTCTCTTTCTGTGTCTCTCTCTCTCTGTCTCTCTCTCTCTCTCTCTCTTTCTCTCTCTCTCTCACTCTCTCTCTCTCTCTCCCTCTCTCTCTCTCCTCTCTGACACATACACATATGCACAAACTCAAAATAAATCCTACACATTCATCTCAGAGAACATTTAGTCTTCCATCCTCAGAACACCATTACGGTGTGTACACTACAATCTAATTCTCCATTTTAACCCTGTGGCCACTTTCCTCTTTTCTCGAAGGCTCCAAATCACCGCAGTCATATATTATGGTTGTATTAGGTTATGGAACATTGTGTGTGTGTGTGTGTGTGTGTGTGTGTGTGTGTGTGTGTGTGTGTGTGTGTGTGTATTGGGTTATAGAATATCATGTGGGAAGCAGAATGTGTTTTATCTTGTTCGGTGAGCTCTGTTATGTACTCTGGGCATCTGATGTGGAGACAGAAATCACATTCTCCACAGTCAGTCAGATGTCTGGATGAACGGAGGGGCCTACAGATCAGATCTTCTTTAGTGATGTAAGTTATAGAAGCTCTTCATGATGCCTTAACTGAACAGATATAAAATATACCATGGTTTACAAGAGGATATGATTTCCATCCTCTTCATCATCATCATCATCACCATCATCATCTTTGTCATCCTCACCATTATTATCACTATCATTATAATCCTCCTCAACAATTAACCACCCTCATTATCGCCATCAGCATCATTATCATCATCATCATCATCATCATCATCACCTTCGTTATCATCATACTCATCACCCTCATTATCACCATCATCAACACCACCCTCATTATCACCACCCTCATTATCATCATCATCATCATCACCTTCGTTATCATCATACGCATCACCCTCATTATCACCATAATCAACACCACCCTCATTATCACCACCCTCATTATCATCATCATCATCATCATCATCATCATCACCTTCGTTATCATCATCCTCATCACCCTCATTATCACCATCATCGTAATCACCCTCATTATCACCATCTTCATTATCATCATCACCTTCATCCTCATCATCCTTATCACCCTCATTATCACCATCATCGTAATCACAATCAGCAACTACATTATCATCCTCAACCTCATTATCATCACCCTCATCATCATCACCACCATCATTATCTTCTATCATGTTGGCCCCAGAGTCACATACCACGGAACTGAACCCAGCAACACAGTTACCATGGGAACCGAGAGGAGAGGAGAGGCCTATCGAAGTCAAGACCGGGGAAAGGTTGGCCTGTGTACCAAATGGAACCCTATTCCACATATATCTATAGGCCCTATGGGCACTGAAGTGCACTACATAGGGAATAGGATGCCATTTGGGACGTATCCCTGGTCATATCAACACCCTCTAATACTAGAAGTGGGAGAGAGGGGGGGAGTAGAAGAGGAGGGAGGAGGGAGGAGGGAGGGAGGAGAGAGGGGAGAGGGAGGAGGGAGGAGAGAGGGAGGAGGGAGGAGAGAGGGGGAGTAGAAGGGGAGGGAGAGGGAGGAGGGAGGGAGGAGGGAGGGAGAGGGAGGAGGGAGGGAGGAGAGAGAGGGGGAGGGAGAGGGAGGAGAGAGATGGAGGGGGAGGAGAGAGGGGGAGTAGAAGGGTAGGGAGAGGGAGGAGGGAGGAGGGAGACGAAGGAGAGAGAGAGGGGGAGTAGAAGGGGAGGGAGAGGGAAGAAGGAGGAGAGAGGGAGTAGAAGGGGAGGGAGAGGGAGGAGGGAGGAGGGAGATGGAGGAGAGAGAGAGGGGGAGTAGAAGGGGAGGGAGAGGGAAGACGGAGGAGAGAGAGGGAGTAGAAGGGGAGGGAGAGGGAGGAGGGAGTAGGGAGATGGAGGAGAGAGAGAATGGGAGTAGAAGGGGAGGGAGAGGGAAGACGGAGGAGAGAGAGGGAGTAGAAGGGGAGGGAGAGGGAGGAGGGAGGAGGGAGATGGAGGAGAGAGAGAGGGGGAGTAGAAGGGGAGGGAGAGGGAAGACGGAGGAGAGAGAGGGAGTAGAAGGGGAGGGAGAGGGAGGAGGGAGGAGGGAGAGGGAGGAGAGAGGGAGGATAAGGGACAAAGAAGGAAAGGATGGAGAGTGAGGGGAAGTAGGAGAGACGAGGCAGAGAGGGAGGGAGGGATATCAAAGATATGATGGCACTGGGTAATAGCTTATTTCAGAGCGCATTGACCAACTACATTAATGTTTCAAAGTGCATTCAGAGAAAACACACA
Organism: Oncorhynchus mykiss; assembly: GCF_013265735.2. NCBI lineage: Eukaryota > Metazoa > Chordata > Actinopteri > Salmoniformes > Salmonidae > Oncorhynchus > Oncorhynchus mykiss. The sequence goes on from NC_048593.1 coordinate 41,226,100, forward strand.
ATCCCAATTCAACTTTTGTCGGAAGGACGTTTAAAAGAACTCCCAAACTGCTGAGCAGACAGACTAAATCTCTTTCATTTTCTGTCGTTTCTCAACAAAATACATTTCCATTGAGTTTATCACAAATTTATAATTGACTTTCATCAGAGTTTACACTACAAGTAGGGTGTCAGGTAGCCTAGTGGTTAGAGTGTAGAGGCGGCAGGTAGCCTAGTGGTTAGAGCGTAGACGCGGCAGGTAACCTAGTGGTTAGAGTGTAGAGGCGGCAGGTAGCCTAGTGGTTAGAGTGTAGGGGAGGCAGGTAGCCTAGTGGTTAGAGCGTAGAGGCGGCAGGTAGCCTAGTGGTTAGAGCGTAGAGGCGGCAGGTAGCCTAGTGGTTAGAGCGTAGAGGCGGCAGGTAGCCTAGTGGTTAGAGTGTAGAGGTGGCAGGTAGCCTAGTGGTTAGAGTGTAGGGGTGGCAGGTAACCTAGTGGTTAGAGTGTAGGGGGGGCAGGTAGCCTAGTGGTTAGAGCATAGAGGCGGCAGGTAGCCTAGTGGTTAGAGCGTAGAGGCGGCAGGTAGCCTAGTGGTTAGAGCTTAGAGGTGGCAGGTATCCTAGTGGTTAGAGTGTAGAGGTGGCAGGTAGCCTAGTGGTTCGAGAATAGAGACGGCAGGTAGCCTAGTGGTTAGCGTGTAGAGGCGGCAGGTAGCCTAGTGGTTTGAGCATAGAGGCGGCAGGTAGTCTAGTGGTTCGAGCATAGAGGCGGCAGGTAGCCTAGTGGTTCGAGCATTGAGGCGGCAGGTAGCCTAGTGGTTCGAGCATAGAGGCGGCAGGTAGTCTAGTGGTTCGAGCATAGAGGCGGCAGGTAGTCTAGTGGTTCGAGCATTGGGCCAGTAACTGAAAGGTTGCTAGACTAAATCCGCGAGCTGACAAGGTAAAAATCTGTTGTGCTGCCCCTGAAAAAGGCAGTTAACCCACCGTTCCCCGGTAGGCCGTCAATGTAATTAAGAATTTATTCTTAACTGACTTAAGGAGTATTAGTCAGAGTGTGAACCTGCTTTTCCCATCCTACAGGGGGCAATGTTGAGCCATGTTAAATTAATATTGATGGGATGTTCTCTCTGTGGCATGGTACCAAACACCCTTTATAGTGCACTACATTTGATCAGGACCAATAGGGTTTTGTTAACAAAAATAGGGCACTATTTAGGGAATAGGGTGCCATTTGAGATGTACAGTTCTTCAAATATTGAACAAAGGCAGAAGTCTGCAGGAGCAACTACAAAGTGAATCCTCACAAATCTCTTACAGGCACACCACCACCCACACACACACACACAGATAGAGTTCCAGCCACAGTGTCTCTGTTATAGAGAGAGAGATTTGCAAGATGTGTGACCTGTTGCCACAAGAACCAGTGATGCACAAACACCCATATACAGCTGAAGTGGGAAAGTTACCAAACACTTAGGTTGGAGTCATTAAAACCTGTTTTTCAACCAATCCACAAATATCTTGCTAACAAACTAGAGTTTTGGAAAGTTGGTTAGGACATCTACTTTGTGCATGACACAAGTCATCTTTCCAACAATTGTTTACAGACAGGTTATTTCACTGTATCACAATTCCAGTGGGTCAGACGTTAACATACACTAAGTTGACTGTGCCTTTAAACAGCTTGGAAAATTCCAGAAAATAATGTCATAGCTTTAGAAGCTTCTGATAGGCTAATTGACATAATTTGAATCAATTGGAGGTGTACCTGTGGATGTATTTCTAGGCCTACCTTCAAACTCAGTGCCTCATTGCTTTGCATCATGGGAAAATCAAAATAAATCAGCCAAGACCTCAGGAAAAAAAATGTAGACCTCCACATGTCTGGTTCTTGCTTGGGAGCAATTTCCAAACACCTGAAGGTACCACATTCATCTGTACAAGCAATAGTACGCAAGTATAAACACCATGGGACCATGCAGCCGTCATACCGCTCAGGAAGGAGACGCGTTCTGTCTCCTAGAGATGAACATACTTGGTGCGAAAAGTACAAATCAATCCCAGAACAACAGCAAAGGACTGAGTCCTATATCAACATATCCTGAAAGGCCGCTCAGCAAGGAAGAAGCCACTGCTCCAAAACCACCATAAAACAGCCAGACTACAGTTTGCAACTGCACATGGGGACAAAGATCGTGCTTTTTGGCGAAATGTCCTCTGGTCTGATGAAACAAAAATAAAACTGTTTGGCCATAAAGACCATCATTATGTTTGGAGGGAAAAGGGGGAGGCTTGCAAGCCGAATAACACCATCCCAACCGTGAAGCACGGGGTTGGCAGCATCATGTTGTGAGGGTGCTTTACTGCAGGAGGGACTGGTGCACTTCACAAAATAGATGGCTTCATGAGTGAGGAAAATTATGTGGATATATTTAAGTAACATCAGTCAGGAAGTTAAAGCTTGGTCGCAAATGGGTCTTCCAAATGGACAATGGCCCCAATCATACTTCCACAGTTGTGGCAAAATGGCTTAAGGACAACAAAGTCAAGGTATTGGAGTGGCCATCACAAAGCCCTGACCTCAATTCTATACAAAATTAGTAGGCAGAACTGAAAAAGCGTGTGCGAGCAAGGAGGCCTACAGACCTGACTCAGTTACACCAGCTCTGTCAGGAGGAATGGGCCAAAATTCACCCAACATATTGTGGTAAGGCTACCCGAAATGTTTGACCCAAGTTAAACAATTTAAAGGCAATGCTACCAAATACTAATTGAGTGTATGTAAACTTCTGACCCACTGGGAATGTGATGAATAAATAAAAGCTGAAATCTTCACTTCTGTCTACAATTATTCTTTCATTTCACATTCTTATTAAAATAAAGTGGTGATCCTAACTGACCTATTATTTTTACTAGGATGAAATAGGATGAAATGTCATGTAATTTTTTAAAACTGAGTTTAAATGTATTTGGCTAAGGTGTATGTAATCTTCTGACTTCAAATGTATATATTTTTCTTAAACTGTTAGCACATTGTTACAACATAGCCATAATATTACATTTGAAATGTCTTCATGCAAAAAAATTTGTGAGTCTAATTTTAACTGTTCAGATAGAGAGAGGAGAGAAAGGGAGTGAGAATACACTCAGTGAGCATAGCCTTGCTATTGAGAAAAGCCACCGTAGGCAGACATGGATCTCAAGAGAAGACAGGCTATGTGCACACTGCCCACAAAATGAGGTGGAAACTGAGATGCACTTCCTAATCTGGCAAAGGCATGACCATATTAGAGACACAGAATTATCTCAGATTACACAGATCCACAAAGAATTCTAAAACAAATCCAATTTGGATCAACTCTCATATCTACTGGGTGAAATTCCACAGTGTGCCATCACAGCAGCAAGATGTGTGACCTGTTGCCACAAGAAAATGGCAACCAGTGAAGAACACACACCATTGTAAATACAACCCAGAAGTATGTTCATTTATTTTCCATTTTGTAGTTTAAGTATTTGCACATATTTACAACATTTGAAATGTCTTTATTATTTTGTAATTTTTGTGAGTGTTCATTTTATATTGTCTATTTCACTTGCTTTGGCAATGTAAACATATGTTTCCCTGAAACTGAATTTAGAGAGAGTGGGAGAGAAAGACAGCAAGAAAGAGAGGGAGGGAGAGAGAAGAAGTAAAGAGAGAGAGAGAGAGAGAGAAAGAGAGGGGGGGAGAGAAAGACAGCAAGAAAGAGAGGGAGGGAGAGAGAAGAAGTAAAGAGAGAGAGAGAGAGAGAGAGAAAGAGAGGGGGGAGAGAAAGACAGCAAGAAAGAGAGGGAGGGAGAGAGAAGAAGTAAAGACAGAGAGAAAGAGAGGGGGGGAGAGACAGAGAGAGAGAGAGGGAGAGAGAGAGAGGGGAGGGGCAGAGGGGGAGGGGGGAGAGAGAGAGAGAAACACTAATAAATAATGTTGTATAATTAAAGGGATATAAATGCTTGTCATTGTAGTTGTATAATTAAAGGGATATAAATGCTTGTCACTGTAGTTGTATAATTAAAGGGATATAAATGCTTGTCACTGTAGTTGTATAATTAAAGGGATATAAATGCTTGTCATTGTAGTTGTATAATTAAAGGGATATAAATGCTTGTCATTGTAGTTGTATAATTAAAGGGATATAAATGCTTGTCATTGTAGTTGTATAATTAAAGGGATATAAATGCTTGTCACTGTAGTTGTATAATTAAAGGGATATAAATGCTTGTCACTGTAGTTGTATAATTAAAGGGATATAAATGCTTGTCACTGTAGTTGTATAATTAAAGGGATATAAATGCTTGTCACTGTAGTTGTATAATTAACGGGATATAAATGCTTGTCATTGTAGTTGTATAATTAAAGAGATATAAATGCTTGTCACTGTAGTTGTATAATTAAAGAGATATAAATGCTTGTCACTGTAGTTGTATAATTAAAGAGATATAAATGCTTGTCACTGTAGTTGTATAATTAAAGGGATATAAACGCTTGTCATTGTAGTTGTACCGCATAAAGTACATAGTTTGACAATTAGTTACAGGTACATTCATTTACCCAAGTTCATGCCTCAAATAGTCATTTTCTTACAAAGAGTCAACATGTACAAACGTGTGTTTTAAAAAGGACCCAAACAGTCATTCAGATTCTAACTAAAAATGACTAATGAAGTATTGTTCCATTTAGAAATGCTCACACTTTGAGAAAATGCACTTTTTCTCTCATGTCAAACTACCAGGAAGTCTGAAAAGACAGACTGAGTGCGCTGGGAGTTAATAGGCTGAGTGGGCGGGGAGCTAGTAGGCTGAGTGTGAGGGGAGCTAGTCGGCTGAGTGGGCGGGGAGTTGGTAGGCTGAGTGTGCGGGGAGCTAGTAGGCTGGGAGTTAGTAGGCTGAGTGGGTGGGGAGCTAGTAGGCTGGGAGTTAGTCGGCTGAGTGGGCGGGGAGCTAGTAGGCTGGGAGTTAGTAGGCTGAGTGGGTGGGGAGCTAGTAGGCTGAGTGTGCGGGGAGCTAGTCGGATGAGTGGGCCGGGAGACAGCAGGCTGGGAGTTAGTAGGCTGAGTGGGCGGGGAGCTAGTAGGCTGGGAGTTAGTAGGCTGAGTGGGCAGGGAGCTAGTAGGCTGGGAGCTAGTAGGCTGAGTGGGCGGGGAGTTAATAGGCTGAGTGGGTGGGGAGCTAGTAGGCTGGGAGTTAGTAGGCTGAGTGGGCGGGGAGCTAGTAGGCTGAGTGGGTGGGGAGCTAGTAGGCTTAGTGTGTGGGGAGCTTGTAGGCTGAGTGGGCGGGGAGGTACTAGGCTGAGTGGGCGGGGAGCTAGTAGGCTGGGAGTTAGTAGGCTGAGTGGGCGGGGAGCTAGTAGGCTGAGTGGGCGGGGAGTTAATAGGCTGAGTGGGTGGGGAGCTAGTAGGCTGAGTGGGTGGGGAGCTAGTAGGCTGAGTGGGTGGGGAGCTAGTAGTCTGAGTGGGCGGGGAGCTAGTATGCTGAGTGGGAGAGCAGCTAGTAGGCTGAGTGGGCGGGGAGTTAGTAGGCTGAGTGGGTGGGGAGCTAGTAGGCTGAGTGGGTGGGGAGCTAGTAGGCTGAGTGGGTGGGGAGCTAGTAGGCTGAGTGGGTGGGGAGCTAGTAGTCTGAGTGGGCGGGGAGCTAGTATGCTGAGTGGGAGAGCAGCTAGTAGGCTGAGTGGGCGGGGAGTTAGTAGGCTGAAGCCACAGACCGTCCAAACTGATGTTTCTAAATATGTAAAGCTGTCATCAATGCAAAGGGTGGCTATTTGACGAATCTCAAATATAACATATATTTTGATTTGTTTAACACTTTATTGGTTACTATATGATTCCATATGTGTTATTTCTTAGTTTTGATGTCTTCACTATTATTATACATTGTAGAAAATAGTAAAAATAAAGAAAAACCCTTGAATGAGTAGGTGTTCTAAAACTTTTGACCGTTAGTGTAAGCACAATTTATGGACTATAATGACTTAATACAACGACATGTTGTTTAAATGTTCAGCGCTTAATGTCCCTGAATCCCTATCAACCTGTGTGTCGCAATGTATTCCTTTCTTCGTAGGCTATAGCTGAAATGGCTTGTCGTCTGATTGTATTCCAGGGCGTGGTCTCAGAGCAGAAAAGCAAAAAACTTGGCAGGTATATTCACAGTGATTTTCAACCTCTACTTGTCCCATTCTGTAATCCCCCGCGTTTTAAGATGAACACCAATCTATCATTCCTGTTCCTAAGAACTTTAATTAAGGCTTCATGCCACAATGACTACCGCCCTGTGGAACTCACTTCTGTAATCATTAAGTGCTTTGAAAGGCTGGTTATGGCACACATTAACTCTAGCATCCCAGACACCCTAGACCCACTCCAATTTGCATACCGCCCCAACAGATCCATAGATGGCTCAATCTCAATTGCTCTCCACACTGCACTCACCCACCTAGATAAGAGGAATACCTACGTGAGCATGATGTTCATTGACTACAGCTCAGCGTTCAACACCATTGTCCCTTCCAAGCTCATCACCAAGATTAGTACTCTGGGACTGAACACCTCCCTCTGCAGCTGGATATTGGACTTCCTGACGGGCCGACAGGTGGTAAGGGTAGGCAACATCACCTCCGCCACGCTGACCCTCAACAAAGGGGCCCCACAGGGGTGTGTGCTTAGTTCACCCAAGACTGTGTGGCCGTGCACGACTCCAAGACCATCATCATGACGGTGGTAGGCCTGATCACTGGCGACATCAGACTGATAAATAGATGGCTATACGAACTATCTGAGTTGACCTTGTATCTTTATTGACCTTTTGTTTTTGTATTGTCTCTATTGCCACTCATAGGGCCCTACACACTGACAGGACTCTACACACAGACAGGACTCTACACACTGACAGACTGACAGGACCCTACAGACTGACAGGACCCTACAGACTGACAGGACCCTACAGACTGACAGGACCCTACAGACTGACAGGACCCTACAGACTGACAGGACTCTACACACTGACACACTGACAATACTCTACACAATGACAGGACTCTACACACTGACACACTGACAGGACCCTACAGACTGACAGACTCACAGGGCCATACACACACACTCAGACACTCATACACTCATACACAAACACACTCACTCCATCTCACACAGAATATACTGACTCTACTGTACACACACACCAACTCACATACAAGCTGCTGACCCTGTATATAGCTGCTGACCCAGTATATAACTACTGACCCTGTATATAACTACTGACCCTGTATATAACTACTGACCCTGTATATAACTACTGACCCTGTATATAGCTGCTGACCCTGTATATAGCTACTGACCCTGGAACTGACCCTGTATATAGCTGCTGACCCTGTATATCGCTACTGACTCTGTATATAGCTACTGTATATAACTACTGACCTTGTATATATCTACTGACCCTGTATATAGCTACTGACCCTGTATATAGCTACTGACCCTGTATATCGCTACTGACCCTGTATATAGCTACTGACCCTGTATATCGCTACTGACCCTGTATATAGCTACTGACCCTGTATATCGCTACTGACCCTGTATATAGCTACTGACCCTGTATATAGCTACTGACCCTGTATATCGCTACTGACCCTGTATATAGCTACTGACCCTGTATATAGCTACTGACCCTGTATATAGCTACTGACCCTGTATATAGCTACTGACCCTGTATATCGCTACAGACCCTGTATACAGCTACTGAACCTGGAACAGACCCTGTCTATAGCTACTGACCCTGTATATAACTACTGACCCTGTATATAACTACTGACCCTGGAACTGACCCTGTATATAGCTACTGACCCTGGAACAGACCCTGTATATAACTACTGACCCTGTATATAACTACTGACCCTGTATATAGCTACTGACCCTGTATATAACTACTGACCCTGTATATAACTACTGACCCTGTATATAGCTACTGACCCTGTATATCGCTACTGACCCTGTATATAGCTACTGACCCTGTATATAGCTACTGACCCTGTATATAGCTACTGACCCTGTATATCGCTACAGACCCTGTATATCGCTACTGACCCTGTATACAGCTACTGAACCTGGAACAGACCCTGTCTATAGCTACTGACCCTGGAACTGACCCTGTATATAACTACTGACCCTGGAACTGACCCTGTATATAGCTACTGACCCTGGAACAGACCCTGTATATAACTACTGACCCTGGAACAGACCCTGTATATAGCTACTGACCCTGGAACTGACCCTGTATATAGCTACTGAACCTGGAACAGACCCTGTATATAGCTGAGGAACCTGGAACAGACCCTGTCTATAGCTGAGGAACCTGGAACAGACCCTGTCTATAGCTACTGACCCTGGAACAGACCCTGTATATAGCTACTGACCCTGGAACAGACCCTGTATATAACTACTGACCCTGTATATAGCTACTGACCCTGTATATCGCTACTGACCCTGTATATAACTACTGACCCTGTATATAGCTACTGACCCTGTATATCGCTACTGACCCTGTATATAGCTACTGACCCTGTATATCGCTACTGACCCTGTATATAGCTACTGACCCTGTATATCGCTACTGACCCTGTATATAGCTACTGACCCTGTATATAGCTACTGACCCTGTATATCGCTACTGGCCCTGTATATAGCTACTGACCCTGTATATAGCTACTGACCCTGTATATAGCTACTGACCCTGTATATCGCTACAGACCCTGTATACAGCTACTGAACCTGGAACAGACCCTGTCTATAGCTACTGACCCTGTATATAACTACTGACCCTGTATATAACTACTGACCCTGGAACTGACCCTGTATATAGCTACTGACCCTGGAACAGACCCTGTATATAACTACTGACCCTGTATATAACTACTGACCCTGTATATAGCTACTGACCCTGTATATAACTACTGACCCTGTATATAACTACTGACCCTGTATATAGCTACTGACCCTGTATATCGCTACTGACCCTGTATATAGCTACTGACCCTGTATATAGCTACTGACCCTGTATATAGCTACTGACCCTGTATATCGCTACAGACCCTGTATATCGCTACTGACCCTGTATACAGCTACTGAACCTGGAACAGACCCTGTCTATAGCTACTGACCCTGGAACTGACCCTGTATATAACTACTGACCCTGGAACTGACCCTGTATATAGCTACTGACCCTGGAACAGACCCTGTATATAACTACTGACCCTGGAACAGACCCTGTATATAGCTACTGACCCTGGAACTGACCCTGTATATAGCTACTGAACCTGGAACAGACCCTGTATATAGCTGAGGAACCTGGAACAGACCCTGTCTATAGCTGAGGAACCTGGAACAGACCCTGTCTATAGCTACTGACCTTGTATATAGCTACTGACCCTGTATATCGCTACTGACCCTGTATATAACTACTGACCCTGTATATAACTACTGACCCTGTATATAACTACTGACCCTGTATATAGCTACTGACCCTGTATATAACTACTGACCCTGTATATAACTACTGACCCTGTATATAACTACTGACCCTGTATATAACTACTGACCCTGTATATAACTACTGACCCTGTATATAACTACTGACCCTGTATATAACTACTGACCCTGTATATAACTACTGACCCTGTATATAACTACTGACCCTGTATATAACTACTGACCCTGTATATAGCTACTGACCCTGTATATAACTACTGACCCTGTATATAACTACTGACCCTGTATATAGCTACTGACCCTGTATATAACTACTGACCCTGTATATAACTACTGACCCTGTATATAACTACTGACCCTGTATATAGCTACTGACCCTGTATATAGCTACTGACCCTGTATATAGCTACTGACCCTGTATATAACTACTGACCCTGTATATAACTACTGACCCTGTATATAACTACTGACCCTGTATATAACTACTGACCCTGTATATAACTACTGACCCTGTATATAACTACTGACCCTGTATATAGCTACTGACCCTGGAACTGACCCTGTATATAACTACTGACCCTGTATATAACTACTGACCCTGTATATAACTACTGACCCTGTATATAACTACTGACCCTGTATATAACTACTGACCCTGTATATAGCTACTGACCCTGTATATAGCTACTGACCCTGTATATAGCTACTGACCCTGTATATAACTACTGACCCTGTATATAACTACTGACCCTGTATATAACTACTGACCCTGTATATAACTACTGACCCTGTATATAACTACTGACCCTGTATATAACTACTGACCCTGTATATAACTACTGACCCTGTATATAGCTACTGACCCTGGAACTGACCCTGTATATAACTACTGACCCTGTATATAACTACTGACCCTGTATATAACTACTGACCCTGTATATAACTACTGACCCTGTATATACAGTTGAAGTCGGAAGTTTAAATACACATAGGTTGAAATCATTAAAACTCATTTTTCAACCACTCCACCAATATCTTGTTAACAAACTATAGTTTTGTTTACAAACAGATTATTTCACCTATAATTCACTGTATCACAATTCCAGTGGATTAGACGTTTACATGCACTAAGTTGACAGTGCTTTTAAACAGCTTGGAAAATTCCAGAAAAATATGTCTTGGCTTTAGAAGCTTCTGAAAATTACATGTAAATTACATCATTTGAGTCAATTGGAGGTGTACCTGTGGATGTATATCAAGGCCTACCTTCAAAACTCAGTGCCTCTTTGCTTGACATCATGGGAAAATCAAAAGATATCAGCCAAGACCTCAGAAAAAAATTGTAGACCTCTACAAGTCGGGTTCTTGCTTGGGAGCAATTTCCAAACGCCTAAAGGTACTATGTTCATCTGTACAAACAATAGTACCCAACTATAAACACCATGGGACCACGCAGCCGTCACACCACTCAGGAAGGAGGCGCGTTCTGTCTCCTAGAGATGAACGTACTTTAGTGTGAAAAGTGCAAATCAATCCCAAAACAACAGCAAAGGACCTTGTGAAGATGCTGGAGGAAACAGGTACAAAAGTATCTATATCCACAGTATAATAAGTCCTATATCGACATAACCTGAAAGGCCGCTCAGCAAGGAAGAAGCTACTGCTCCAAAACCACCATAAAAAATCCAGACAACGGTTTGCAACTGCACATGGGGACAAAGATCGTACTTTTTGGAGAAATGTCCTCTGGTTTGATTTTTTTTTAAACTGTTTGGCCATAAAGCCATTGTTATGTTTGTAGGAAAAAGAGGGAGGCTTGCATGCCGAAGAACACCATCCCAAACGTGAAGCACGTGAGTGGCAGCATCAAGTTGTGGGGGTGCTTTGCTGCAGGAGAGACTGGTGCACTTCACAAAGTAGATGGCATCATGAGAAGGAAAATTATATCGATATATTGAAGCAACATCTCAAGACATCAGTCAGGAAGGTAAAGCTTGGTCGCAAATGGGTCTTCCAAATGGACAATGACCCCAAGCATACTTCTAAAGTTGTGGCAAAATGTCTTAAGGACAACAAAGTCAAGGTATTGGAGTGGCCATCACAAAGCCCTGACCTCAATCCTATAGGAAAATTGTTGGCAGAACTGAAAAAGTGTGTGTGCGCAAGGAAGCCTACAAACCTGACTCAGTTACACCAGCTCTGTAAGGAGGAATGGGCCAAAATTCACCCAACTTATTGTGGGGAGCTTGTGGAAGGCTACTCAAAATGTTTGACCCAAGTTAAACAATTTAAAGGCAATGCTACCAAATACTAATTGAGTGTGTGTAAAGTGTGTGTAAAGTTCTGAACCACTGGGAATGTGGTGTCCATGGTAAGACAAATTGTCTATAAATGGAGAAAGTTCAGCACTGTTGCTACTCTCCCTAGAGGTGGCCTTCCTGCAAAGGTGACTGCAAGAGCACAGTGCAGAATGCTCAATGAGGTGAAGAAGAATCTTAGAGTGTCAGCTAAAGACTTACAGAAATCTCTGGAACATAGATTTATAACATCTTTGTTGCCAAGTCTACGATACGTAAAATACTAAACCAGAATGGTGTTCATGGGAGGACACCACGGAAGAAGCCATTGCCGTCCAAAAAAAACTTTGCTGCACATCTGACCTTTGCAAAAGTGCACCTTGATGTTCCACAGGGCTACTGGCAATATATTCTGTGGACAGAAGAAACTACAGTTGAGTTGTTTGGAAAGAACACACAACACTATGTGTGGAGAAAAAAAGATACACCACACCAACATCAAAACCTCATCTCAACGGTACAGTATGGTGGAGGAAGCATCATGGTTTGGGTCTGCTTTGCTGCCTCAGTGCCTGGACAGCTTGCTACCATAGATGTAAAAATGAATTCCAAACTTTATCAAGAGATTTTGCAGGAGAATGTTACGCTATCTGTCTGCCAATTGAAGCTTAACAGAAGTTGATTGAAGCAACAGGGCAACGACCCAAAACACAGAAGTAAATCAACAACAGAATGGCTTCAAAAGAAGAAAATACGCCTACTGGAGTGGCCCAGTCAGAGTCCTGACCTCAACCCGATTGAGATGCTGTGGCATGACCTCAAGAGAGCAGTTCACACCAGACATCCCAAGAATATTGCTGAACTGGGGCCGGCAGGTAGCCTAGTGGTTAGCGCATTGGACTAGTAACCGAAAGATCGAATCCCTGAGGTGACGAGGTAAAAATCTGTCGTTCAGCCCCTGAACAGTTAACCCACTGTTCCTAGGCCGTCCTTGAAAATAATAATTTGTTCTTAAATAACTTGCCTAGTTAAATAAAGGTAAAATACATTTTAAAAATCATTTTTTGTAAAGAGGAATGGCCCAAAATTCCTTCTGATCCGCAACTACAGAAAACGTTTGGTTGAGGTAAAGCTGCCAAAGGAGGGTCAACCAGTTATTAAATCCAAGGGTTCACATACTTTTCCCACCCTGCACTGTTATTGTTTACACGGTGTGTTCAATAAAGACATGAAAACGCATGATTGTTGTGACCTAGATGAAGGTCAGATCAAATTTTATGACTAATTTATGCAGAAATCCAGGTAATTCCAAAGGGTTCACATACTTTGTCTTGACACTGTATTTACCTCCATCACTCCAGTATCCCTGCACATTGTAAATATGGTACTGGAACTGACCCTGTGTTTATAGCATGCTTAATTACTTTCTTCACATTTCTTCTGATTTCTCGTGTTTTTTAATCTAGCATTTCATTGTTTATTATTGCGATGCTGTATTTTTTAATTTGCAAGAAAGGCATTTTTCACTTGTGCATGTGAAATATATATATATTTTTAAATATACATCTCTGTTGATGTCACGTACATTCTGGAGCATCTGTCTGTCTGTCTGTCTGTCTGTCTGTCTGTCTGTCTGTCTGTCTGTATGTCTGTTTGTCTGTCTGTCAGTCTGTCTGTCTGTCTGTCTGTCTGTCTGGTTGCCTGCCTGCCTGCCTACCTGCATGCCTGTCTGCCTGCCTGCTTGCCTGCCTGTCTGTCTGTCTGTGTATTAATTGTCAAATTTAAGGCCATAGTGGCTTGTCGGCGTGCTGGCAGCATATAGCAGCAATTTGGTTGTCCATCAACAATTCGGCATAGCAAGTTTCTATGAAGGTCTGGTTATTAAATGGGTCAATACTTTCATCCACTCTCTGATTCATGACTTTATTCAGAGTTAAATGGTAATACGCTCCAAACCGCTCGGGTGACAAACAAGCGTTGTTGCCCTCCAATCAAACGTATATTCAAGTGGAGTAAATACACATTGAAAATGTAAAAAAAAAAAAAAAAAAACTGATGTATTATTAGCTAGCTACAGTGCAGGCTAACTCAAATGAGCTGCTAACATAGCTAGCTAGTTACAGTATCTAGACGACTTTACATATTGTATAGCTAGCTAGCTAAGTGAATTTAGATAGCACGCTAATATGAATTAAGGTAGCTGGTGATATCTAGATGTAAATATCAAAAGGCTCCTTAACAGCTTCTACCCCCAAGCCATAAGACAGAAAGACAGACAGACAGACAGACAGACAGACAGACAGACAGACAGACAGACAGACAGACAGACAGACAGACAGAGTCAGACAGATAGACAGAGAGAGAGAGAGACAGCGAGAGATAGGGGGTGGGGGAAAGCGAAAGAGAGAGAGAGAGAGAGAGAGAGACCACAGCAAAATCACTATCAGACCACAGCAAAATCACAGTCTACTTAAACAGAGCAATAATCATTCATGAGGCATCAAAGCCAAAGGAACTGAGCAACATTAAGAAATGCTATAGATGGAAGGAATGCAGTTTGGAAACCTACCAAAAAACAATTAGGCAACAACAAATTCAATCCCTTTTAGACAATTTCCTGGGTAAAACGTTCCGCTGTAATAGTGAAGGTGTAAACTTGGCAGTAGAAAATCTTAACAGTATATTTGACCTCTCAGCTTCCCTATCAAATCTAAAAATCTCAAATAGAAAACCGAAAAAAATTAACAATAATGACAAATGGTTTGATGAAGAATGCAAAAATCTAAGAAAGAAATTGAGAAACCTGTCCAACCAAAAACATAGAGACCCGGAAAACCTGAGTCTACGCCTTCACTATGGTGAATCACTAAAACAATACAGAAATACACTACGGAAAAAGAAGGAACAGCATGTCAGAAATCAGCTCAATGCAATTGAAGAATCCATAGACTCTAACCACTTCTGGGAAAATTGGAAAACACTAAACAAACAACAACAACAAGAATTATCTATCCAAAATGGAGATGTATGGGTAAACCACTTCTCCAATCTTTTTGGCTCTATAACAAAGAATAAAGAGCAAAAACATATACATGATCAAATACAGATCTTAGAATCAACTATTAAAGACTACCAGAACCCACTGGATTCTCCAATTACATTGAATGAGTTACAGGACAAAATAAAAACCCTCCAACCCAAAAAGGCCTGTGGTGTTGATGGTATCCTCAATGAAATGATCAAATATACAGACAACAAATTCCAATTGGCTATACTAAAACTCTTTAACATCATACTTAGCTCTGGCATCTTCCCCAATATTTGGAACCAAGGACTGATCACCCCAATCCACAAAAGTGGAGACAAATTTGACCCCAACAACTACCGTGGAATATGTGTCAACAGTAACCTTGGGAAAATCCTCTGCATTATTATTAACAGCAGACTCGTACATTTCCTCAATGAAATCAATGTACTGAGCAAATGTCAAATTGGCTTTTTACCAAATTACCGTACAACAGACCATGTATACACCCTGCACACCCTAATTGACAACCAAACAAACCAAAACAAAGGCAAAGTCTTCTCATGCTTTGTTGATTTCAAAAAAGCCTTCGACTCAATCTGGCATGAGGGTCTGCTATACAAACTGATGGAAAGTGGTGTTGGGGGTAAAACATACGACATTATAAAATCCATGTACACAAACAACAAGTGTGCGGTTAAAATTGGCAAAAAACACACACATTTCTTCACACAGGGTCGTGGGGTTAGACAGGGATGCAGCTTAAGCCCCACCCTCTTCAACATATATATCAACGAATTGGCGCGGGCACTAGAAAAGTCTGCAGCACCCGGCCTCCCCCTGCTAGAATCCGAAGTCAAATGTCTGCTGTTTGCCGATGATCTGGTGCTTCTGTCACCAACCAAGGAGGGCCTACAGCAGCACCTAGATCTTATGCACAGATTCTGTCAGACCTGGGCCCTGACAGTAAATCTCAGTAAGACCAAAATAATGGTGTTCCAAAAAAGGTCCAGTCACCAGGACCACAAATACAAATTCCATCTAGACACTGTTGCCCTAGAGCACACAAAAAACTATACATACCTTGGCCTAAACATCAGCGCCACAGGTAACTTCCACAAAGCTGTGAACGATCTGAGAGACAAGGCAAGAAGGGCATTCTATGCCATCAAAAGAAACATTTCAACATACCAATTAGGATTTGGCTAAAAATACTTGAATCAGTCATAGAGCCCATTGCCCTTTATGGTTGTGAGGTCTGGGGTCCGCTCACCAACCAAGACTTCACAAAATGGGACAAACACCAAATTGAGACTCTGCACGCAGAATTCTGCAAAAATATCCTCCGTGTACAACGTAGAACACCAAATAATGCATGCAGAGCAGAATTAGGCCGATACCCACTAATTATCAAAATCCAGAAAAGAGCCGTCAAATTCTACAACCACCTAAAAGGAAGTGATTCACAAACCTTCCATAACAAAGCCATCACCTACAGAGAGATGAACCTGGAGAAGAGTCCCCTAAGCAAGCTGGTCCTGGGGCTCTGTTCACAAACACAATCACACCCTACAGAGCCCCAGGACAACAGCACAATTAGACCCAACCAAATCATGAGAAAACAAAAAGATAATTACTTGACACATTGGAAAGAATTAACAAAAAAACAGAGCAAACTAGAATGCTATTTGGCCCTAAACAGAGAGTACACAGCGGCAGAATACCTGACCACTGTGACTGACCCAAAATTAAGGAAAGCTTTGACTATGTACAGACTCAGTGAGCATAGCCTTGCTATTGAGAAAGGCCGCCGTAGGCAGACATGGCTCTCAAGAGAAGACAGGCTATGTGCTCACTGCCCACAAAATGAGGTGGAAACTGAGCTGCACTTCCTAACCTCCTGCCCAATGTATGACCACATTAGAGATACATATTTCCCTCAGATTACACAGATCCACAAAGAATTCGAAAACAAATCCAAATTTGAAAAACTCCCATATCTACTGGGTGAAATTCCACAGTGTGCCATCACAGCAGCAAGATTTGTGACCTGTTGCCACGAGAAAAGGGCAACCAGTGAAGAACACACACCATTGTAAATACAACCCATATTTATGCGTATTTATTTTATCTTGTGTCCTTTAACCATTTGTATATTGTTAAAACACTGTATATATATATATATATATATATATATATATATATATATAATATGACATTTGTAATGTCTTTACTGTTTTGAAACCTCTGTATGTGTAATGTCTACTGTTAATTTTTGTTGTTTTTCACTTTATATACTCACTTTGTATGTTGTCTACCTCACTTGCTTTGGCAATGTTAACACATGTTTCCCATGCCAATAAAGCCCTTGAATTGAATTGAATTGAATTGAATTGAATTGAGAGAGAGAGAAAGAGAGAGATCGCGAGAGATAGGGGGTGGGGGAAAGCGAAAGAGAGAGAGAGAGAGAGTGGGGGGAGAGATCAGAGAAAGAGAGAGACAGAGAGAGAGACAGAGAGAGAGAGAGAGAGAGAGACTGACACAGAACCGCAGATAGACAGATAGTGAAAAGGGAGTGAGATTATTTCATGAGGCTATATCGTCCATCTTGTCTGCCTCCCCACCATGTCAACACTGTTCTCTCTGTGTGTGTCCTTACATGGCTGGAAAACTCAATTTCTGTTAGTCTGTCAGACCTCGCTGTCTGCACTGTCTTAGACTGAGATGAAGGATGACAAAATACTACAGTAACCTCCGACTTCCTCAGGATGTATATCTGTGTGGAATAGCAGTACACTATAGTCTCCTACCTCTTTCTGGTGGTATGTGATGGCCAGTCTGAATCTAGTCAGGTCGTAGGCTATCCAGAAGGCCAAAGTTAGTTACTTTAAAGAGCAGTTCTCTCTCTGTAGGTCTAAACACAAGAAGTTCCGGAAAACGGTTAAAGACCTGGAGAATAAACCCTCCTCCTCATAGCTGCTCATGTCCCTTAATGGTGATGATGTGGTATTTACTGACAAGAAGCACATGGCTGAGCTCTTCAAAACTTCTTAGTGCTAGTTCCCTTTTTTCTCCACTTCCTGTCTGAATGACATGCCCAAATAAACTGCCTATAGCTCAGGTCCTGAAGCCAGGATATGCATATAGTTGGTACCATTGGAAATAAAACACTTTGAAGTTTGAAGAAATGTTAAAGTAATGTTGGAGACTATAACACAATAGATGTGGTAGGAGAAAATCCAAATAAATTCTTTTAGAAATGCAAGAGATAGGTCATATTGAAAATTAGCTCCCAGGATGCAATTCCTATGGCTTCCACAGGGTTTCAGCAGTCTATGGTCAAGGTTTTCAGGCTTGTAACTTGCAAAACGAATTAGAAATAACAGTTTTATTAAAAGGACACAGTCTTAGAAATGTGTGTTTGCATGCGCCATGAAGACATTACGCACCTGCTAAAATTGGTTTCCTATTGAACACACTTCTTTCTGAAACAAATATTATAGTTTGATTACATTTTAGGATATCTGAGGAGTAAATATAAACGTATTTTGACTTGCTGAAACAAAGTTTAGGGGTAGATTTTCGCATTCCTTTCTCTGCAAGTTGAATGAGTTGATTAGTCAAATTGATGGCGCCAACTAAAATGACTTTTTTGGGATATAAAGAAGGATTTTTTCTAACAAAACTAAACTACATGTTATAGCTGGGACCCTTTGGATGAGAAATCAGAGGAAGATTTTCAAAAAGTAAGTCAAAATGTAATCTTTATATGTGAATGTATGAAACCTGTGCCGGTGGAAAAATATTTTGACCTGGGGCGCCGTCCTCAAACAATGGCATGGCATGTTTTCTCTGTAATTGCTACTGTAAATCAAACAGTGCAGTTAGACTAACAAGAATTTAAGCTTTCAGCAAATATAAGACACTTATGACACTTATGACACCTAAATGTTTAAAATCCATAATATTTATGATTATTTATTTGAATTGCACGCCCTCCAGTTTCACCGGAAAGTGTCCCGCTGGTGGGACACCGATCCTTAATTAATCACCACTTCTATAAGTCAAGATTCCTATTTGACTCAGCCACACCTCATTCCTGTCCAGCACTTCCTCTTCTCCCAGCACTTGCTCTTCTCCCAGCCCTTCTAATCCGACTAGCCCGGCTGCTCCTCCCACTTTTTCCACCTGCCCCGCTACAAAGTTTCTCACTGAGTCTGAGGTGCTAAAGAAGCTCCTTGAACTTGCACTCAAAAAAACATATTGTTGAGATGGTTTAGATACTTTAAGGTTACAGCCCCTATCATCTTAACCTTTTTAACCTGTTTCTCCTGGGAGGTTCCCAGTGCTTGGAAGGCAGCCACGTCGCCTCCTTCATTTAAAGGGGAGATCAAGCTGATCCTAACTGTTATAGGCCAATGTATATCTTGTCCTGTTTAGCAAAAGTGTTGGAAAAAAACTTGTCAATAATCAACTGACTGGCTTTCTTGATGTCTATAGTATACTCTCTGGTATGTACTCAGGTTAGGGATGTGTCACTGTAACCTTAAAGGTTCTAAATGATGTCACCACTCTGCTCTAAGCAATGCTGCTTATTTTTATTGACTTGGTCAAAGCTTTTGATACGGTAGACCATTCCATTCTTGTGAGCCGGCTAAGGAGTATTGGTGTCTCTGAGGGGCCTTTGGTCTGGTTTGTTAACTACCTCTCTCAAAGAGTGCAGTGTATGAAGTCAGAACATCTGCTGTCTCAGCCACTGCCAGTCACCAAGGGAGTACCCCAAGGCTTGATCCTAGGCCACAAACTCTTCTCAATTTACATCAACAACATACAGTGCATTCAGAAAGCATTCAGAGCCCTTGACGTTTTCCACATTTTGTTACGTTACTGTATTCTAAAATTGATTAAATAGTCCCCCCCCCCCCCTCATCAATCTACACACAATACCCCACAATGACAAAGCAAAAACAAGTTTAATTATTTTTTTCTCATTTATAAAATAACCCCCCCCCCCCCCCCCCGGAAATATGACATTTACATAAGTATTCAGACCCTTTATTCAGTACCAGAGTCTTCTTGGGTATTATGCTACAAGCTTGTGACACCTGTATTTGGGGAGTTTCTCCCATTCTTGTCTGCAGATCCTCTCAAGCTCTGTCAGGTTGGATGGGGAGTGTCGCTGCACAGCTATTTTCAGTTCTCTCCAGAGATGTTCGATCGAGTTCAAGTCCGGGCTCTCAGAGTCCTTTAGGTGCCTTTTGGCAAACTCCAAGTGGGCTGTCATGTGCCACTTACTGAGGAGTGGCTTCTGTCTGACCACTCTTCATAAAGGCCTTATTAGTGGAGTGCTACAGAGATGGATGTCCTTCTGGACAGTTCTCCTATCTCCACAGAGGAACTCTGGAGCTCTGTCAGAGTGCCCTTCTCCCCCGATTGCTCAGTTTGGCTCGGGAACTCTACGGACAATTTCTTCCACCTGTCAACTGTGGGACCTTATGGGGTATTGTGTGTAGATGAACTAAATAACTGTTAGCTTCATCCATTTTAGAATAAGGCTGTAACACAACAACATTTGGAAAAAGTCCAGAATGATGAATACTTTCCGAATGCACTGTAGCTCAGGCAGTAGGAAGCTTTCTCTACCCTTAACGTTCTGAAAACCTCCAAAACGAAGGTAATGTGGTTCGGTAAGAATGCCCTGGCCGCCTTTTTGGTGTGATTACTACTGCTGAGAGTTTAGCGCTTGACATAGTCACCTTACATCTTTTACATCACTTCCTGTTGAATGCGGAACGAGGAAGAGCTTGGTTTTGTTTGTTTGAAAAGTTTGTTGCTTGAAAGTGTATTGGAAAGCTCTACCGACCAAGGACGGGTGTGAGGAGCTATTTGGTGTCACAGCTAGCCTAGCTGCATATCAACCTAGCAGGGTTTTCTTGAACGCAGCTCGGGACGCGGTTAGCCATTGTGGCTGGGACTGTGGATTGTCCTGGGTTTGTGGCTGTCTAGACCCCTGCCGTTTGATGTTTTCAATCTTTGCAGTAACCTGCCCTGTCTGGAACTGCGAGGAGTAACAGCGTAACCTACAATTTTAGCTACCATGACAAAGACCAAAGCCGGTGGGAGTACCGTTGAGACACAGTGGTGTCACACGTGAAGGATGTTTTAAACAAACAAAAAGAGACCTAAAAGCAGTTGTTAGTACAACAAGACAATAGCTTCAAGTGTTTTCTCCAAATACTGAATGGACGACCAGACCAGAGAGGTCGAGGACCTGAAGAACAGTTTGCAGTTCTCCTAGGGTTAGCTCGATGAGTTGAAACAGGAGAACAGCAAGATGACAGCAATCTGTAAGTCATTGAGAGAGGACATCAGTTCTGTGTGTGCATCCATGATCACAATGACAGATAAATCAGACTATCTCAAGGGACCATCAAGAAGGAACAACATGGTTGCGGACAGAACTGCAGAATCTCCACATGAGACGTGAATAGAGTCTGAGGACAAAGTGAGGGAAAAGATCTCTGAGAAATTGAAGACAGACCACAGGAAGATTGAGGTGGAGCGCGCCCACAGGTCTGGAAAACCCACCACCGGCCCAGGTGATAGGCCCAGGCCAATAGTGGTCAAGTTCCTGACATTCAAAGACAAGGTAGCTGTTCTGGAAAGAGCCAAGAACTTGAGAGGAACGTATATCTTCCTCAACAAGAACTATCCTGAAGCTGTGCACCAGAAGAGGATATAACTGATCCCAGCCATGAAATCTGCCAGAGCGCATCTGGTCTGATGCGATTAATGAGAAGCATCCAGACGCTGAGTTTATGAAATTGCTTCTTCCAATTATTGATGAACATGCACCTGTTATTAAGAAACTGACTTTTAGAACTGTTAAGGCTCCATGGATCGATGAGGAATTGAAAAACGGTATGGTTGAAAGAGATGGGGCGAAATGAGTGGCTAATAAGACTGGCTGCACATCCGACTGGCTGACTTACTGCACATCTGACTGGCTGACTTACTGCACATCTGACTGGCTGACTTACTGCAAATTGAGAAATGATGTAACTAGACTCAACAAAAAGAAGAAGAAACTGTATTTAGAGAGCAATGAAACAAAGAATGATGGAAAACACGTTGGAGTACTTTTCCTGCTGTGTTCCGGTCGAATTGGACCGATTTACAAGTTTTCTCTCTGAAAAATGTAGTTAATTTAATCTGATTGTCATCAGGTTCCATGAGTTTGTCCATACAGGGCATCTGAACACACAAAATAAATGTTGATGATTTCCATAAAATTGTGTGTGTTTTATTTAACTTTTGTACACATGTGGGTGTAGATGTGGGTCAAAAATGACCGGGTCTGTCACGCCCTGACCTTAGAGATCCTTTTTTATTTCTCTAGTTTGGTTTGGTCAGGGCGTGAGTTGGGGTAGGCATTCTATGTTTTGTGTTTCTATGATTTTCTATTTCTACGTTTTGGCCGGCTATGGTTCTCAATCAGGGACAGCTGTCTATCGTTGTCTCTGATTGGGAACCATACTTAGGTACCCTTTTTTCCCACCTGTGTTTGTGGGAAGTTAACTTTGTTTGATGGCACAGAGCCTTATAAGCTTCACGGTTTGTTTTGTATTGTTTATTGTTTCGTCGGCGTCATTTCTTAAATAATGTCAAATGTGCGCTGACCACGCTGCACCTTGGTCCTCATCCTTCAACAGCCGTGACAGGGTAATTAGAAATGAATGGGTGAGACTACAATTAGTGTATAACATTGAGTTCAGGCACATGCCCATTCATCAGATGGTCACCACACTCCCCTTCTTGGCTTCCACAGGAACCTTTCCCCAATAGAATCTTTCCCCCATGGGAACCACACCTGTTGGCATTCTCACAAACAATCGCAACATTATTTCAATAATATATAGAACTCTTCTCACAGCTCTGGTATATAAAGCTTTTTTGAGGCCTTGATCACAATTCATTCTGTGGCAGCACAATGACCAAATGATATACTGTATGTGAGGCTCTTGATCATATCTTTGATCATGACACTGGTGAGGAGGAGAGAGTCCTTGTTAAACTTTGACTCAAAGTAGTCTGTGATAAATATCACAATACATTTCATGTGAGTATTTGTTTTAGTCAAAATAATCCATACATTGTGCTTTTTTTTACTCAAAAACGAGTTGTATGAGCTCAGGTCAATGAGGTCTACAGGACATAAATAGCAAATAGAAGTTCTAAACTTGTAATGTTCACAAGAACTTATGTTGATAAAAAGATCTAACACAACATTAGGCGATAATATATGTATTATTATGGATTTATAACCAGCTATAATGGGGCGGTCATTTTGGACCGGGAACACAGAATGAATTCACATCAAACGAACACAACAGGAGGGTTAAATTAAATTATGGGCAGAAAGACAAGTTCAACTCCATCTTTCATCAAATCAGATGGCTTATTCATCACAAAACCATTTGATGTTTCCAATTATTTTATTTCATTGGCAAAGTGGACAGACGTAGGCAGGAAATGCCAATAACGAAGAGTGAGCAATTGTTTACATGCATAAAAAAAAAATGTAAGAAAAGCATAAAGTGGAAGTTTGAATTTTGTAATGTTAGTGTGGGAGAGGTGGAAAAAAATATTGTTATCGATCAAAAATGACAAACCTCCTGGCATTGGCAACCTAGATGGAAAGCTACTGAGGATGAGAGCTGACTGTATTGCCACTTCCATCATATTTTAATTATAATCTGAGCCTAGAGGAAAGTATTTGTCCTCAGGTCTGGAAGGAGCCAAAGTAATTCCGCTACCCAAGAGTGGTAAAGCGGCCTTTACTGGTTCTAACAGCAGACCTATAAGCTTGCTGCCAGCTCTTAGCAACCTGTTGGAAAACATTGTGTTATACCAAATACAATGCTATTTCTCTGTAAATAAATTAACAACAGACTTTCAGCATGCTAATAGAGAATGGCACTCATCATGTACTGCACTGACACAAATGACTGATGATTGGTTGAAGAAATTGATAATAAGAATATTGTGGGAGCTGTACTGTTATAATTCAGTGAACCCTTTAATATTATTGACCATAACCTGCTGTTTAAAAAACATGTGTTGTGGCTTTTCAACATCTGCCATATTGTGGATTCAGAGCTATCTTTCTAATAAAACTCAAAGGGGTTTCTTTAATGGAAGCTTCTCTAATGTTAAACATGTAAAGTGTGGTGTACCACAGGGCAGCTCTTTGGGCCCTCTACTCTTTTCTATTGTTTACCAATGACCTGCCGCTGGCATTAAACAAAGCATGTGTGTCCATGTATACTGTTGATTCAACCACATACGCATCAGCAACCACAGCTAATGAAGTCACTGAAACCCTTATGTAGTGTTGTGGTCTCTCTCGTCATGTAGTGCTGTGGTCTCTCTCTTTATGTAGTGTTGTGGTCTCTCTCTTTATGTAGTGTTGTGGTCTCTTTATGTAGTTGTGTGGTCTCTATTTATGTAATTTTGTGGTGTATCTCTTGTCGTGATGTATTAGCGTAGTACTGTAGTGTATTTGTGTAGTACTGTAGTGTGTTAGTGTAGTGCAGTACTGTAGTGTGGTCGTGTAGTACTATAGTAGTGTAGTACTGTAGTAGTGTAGTACTGTACTAGTGTAGTGCTGTTGTGGTGTTATGTAGTACTGTAGTAGTGTAGTATTGTAGTGTAGTAATTTAGCAGTGCAGTGTAGTAGTGTAGTAGTGTAGTATTGTAGTGTAGTACTGTAGCAGTGCAGTGTAGTACTGTAGTAGTGTAGTATTGTAGTGTAGTACTGTAGCAGTGCAGTGTAGTAGTGTAGTAGTGTAGTATAGTGGTGTAGCAGGGTAGTGTAGTACTGTCGTAGTGTAGTAGAGTGTAGTACTGTAGTAGTGTAGTAGTAGTGTAGTAGTGTAGTATAGTGGTGTAGCAGGGTAGTGTAGTACTGTCGTAGTGTAGTAGAGTGTAGTACTGTAGTAGTGTAGTAGTAGTGTAGTAGTGTAGTATAGTGGTGTAGCAGGGTAGTGTAGTACTGTCGTAGTGTAGTAGAGTGTAGTACTGTAGTAGTGTAGTCGTAGTGTAGTAGAGTGTAGTACTGTCGTAGTGTAGTAGAGTGTAGTACTGTAGTAGTGTAGTAGTAGTGTAGTAGTGTAGTATAGTGGTGTAGCAGGGTAGTGTATTACTGTCGTAGTGTAGTAGAGTGTAGTGCTGTAGTAGTGTAGTCGTAGTGTAGTATTGTAGTGTAGTACTGTAGCAGTGCATTGTAGTAGTGTAGTAGTGTAGTATAGTGGTGTAGCAGGGTAGTGTAGTACTATCGTAGTGTAGTAGAGTGTAGTGCTGTAGTAGTGTAGTAGTAGTGTGTATATATACACTGAACAAAAATATAAATGCAACACGCAACAATGTCAACGATGTTACTGAGTTACAGTTGGTATATGGAAATGAGTCAATTGAAATAAATTCAGTAGGCCCTAATCTATGGATTTCACATGACTGGGCAGGGGCTCAGCCATGGGTGGGCCTTGAAGGGCATAGGCCCACCAACGGGGGAGCCAGGCCCAGCCAATCAGAATGAGTTTTTCACCACAAAAGGGCTTCATTACAGACAGAAATAATCCTCAATTCCATCAACTGTCCGGGTGGATGGTCTCAGACGATCTCGCAGGTAAAGAAGCTGGATGTGGAGGTCCTGTACTGGCGTGGTTATACGTGGTGTGTGGTTGTGAGGCCAGTTGGACATACTGCCAAATTCTCTAAAACGACGGCTTATGGTAGAGAAATGAACCTTCAGTTCTCTGGCAACAGCTGTGGTATACATTCCTGCAGTCAGCATTGCCGATTGCACGCTCCCTCAAAACTTGAGACATCTGTGGAATTGTGTTGCGTGACAAAACTGCCTTTTAATTGTCCCAAGCACAAGGTGCACCTGTGTCATGATCATGCTGTTTAATCATCTTTTGGGTATACCACACCTGTTAGGTGGATGGATTATCTTGGCAAATCACAAATTCTCACCAACAGCGATGTAAAGAAATGTGTGCACAACATTTGAGAGAAATAAGGTTTTTGTGAGTAATGACAATCTCTGGTATCTTTGATTTCAGCTCATGAAACCAACACTTTACATGTTGCTTTATATTTGTGTTCAGTGTAGTGTAAAATCCTATCTCCTTCCAGTGGTATTTAACAGACAGTTTGAGTCTAGCCAGGTCGTTGTGTGTAGTGTAGTAGTGTAGTAGTGTAGTAGTGTAGTAGTGTGTAGTGTAGTAGTGTAGTAGTGTAGTAGTGTAGTAGTGTGTATAGTGTAAACTCCTACCTCCTTCCAGTGGTATTTAACAGACAGTTTGAGTCTAGCCAGGTCGTTGTGTGTAGTGTAGTAGTGTGTAGTGTAGTAGTGTAGTAGTGTAGTAGTGTAGTAGTGTAGTAGTGTAGTAGTGTGTAGTAGTGTGTAGTGTAGTAGTGTGTAGTAGTGTGTAGTGTAGTAGTGTGTACTAGTGTGTAGTGTAGTAGTGTGTAGTAGTGTGTAGTGTAGTAGTGTAGTAATGTGTATAGTATAAACTCCTACCTCTTTCTGGTGGTATTTAATAGCCAGTTTGAGTCTAGCCAGGTCATTGTGTGTAGGGTAGTTGTGTGTAGTGTAGTAGTGTGTAGTGTAGTAGTGTAGTAGTGTGTAGTAGTGTAGTAGTGTGTATAGTATAAACTCATACCTCTTTCTGGTGGTATTTAATAGCCAGTTTGAGTCTAGCCAGGTCGTTGTTTCCCTCCTCCTCCAGCAGGTTGATGTCGTCTCTGTAGTTCAGGATCATCTCCAGCTCTCTGGAGCTCCTGGTCTGATCCAGAAGGTCTTTAGCAAACTGCTTACACTGTTGGGATAACTCCTCATACTCCGACTTAAACTCATTCTCCACCTGGGGTAAAGGGAGCGCAGAGTATATTAATTCATTCATTCAATGAAAAAACCCAGGGCCCATCAAAGATCATCATAAGATTAGCTTGGAGTGGAAGGGATCTTAATTTACTCAACCAACGAACCACCCGGCGAGCCAGCCTATCAGCCAGCCTTCTTCTTCTTCTTCTTCTATGAGGATTAACGGCGGTTGGCATCCAATTTGTTGTATTACCGCCACCTACTAGACCGGAGTACAACTCCCTTACACTTCATAGATAAAATGTAATAAATAAATACCTTACCATCTAGCACTACACTTTCAAAATGATATAACATGAACACCTACGTTACTCCACGAACTAAATGTATGTATTCCTCATGTCATTATCCCATTTAACACATCCTGTCACTCTTCTGATGTCAAGTCTCTGCAGCTGCCACCACAACCTCAATTTTCTGCAACGTCAGTTCCATCCCTGCAGTACTCGTGATAACCATTGCTATAAATGATAAATATCCAATCTTAGTAAATCTTACATATCACTTTTTGGCCTATCCCTCTGTACAGGTACATATCTATTACTCATCTACCACTCATCTCAGGATCCCGCCCCCTTGACCCATCTTCCTCTACTTTCTTCACTGCCTCAGCATATGTCAACTTCTGGTCTTCTCTAACCCTGGAAACTTCAACCTGCTTCTCTCTCGCACGGGACGTTTCTGATCCCCAGCTCCATGGGCACCCCTACAATTAACACATTCCATTACTTTCCCCAATGCTACACATTCCTTTGTCTAAATGCCCTTCTGCACATTTCTCACTCCTTGGACCCTCCCTCCTACACACTGCTGCCACATGCCCATAAGCTGTAACATCGTAATGTATTAGGCACATACGCTCATACAGGATAACTTATATACAGTTGAAGTCGGAAGTTTACATACACTTAGGTTGAAATCATTAAAACCCGTTTTTCAACCACTCCACCAATTTCTTGTTAACAAACTAGTTTTGGCAAGTCGGTTAGGACGTCTACTTTGTGCTTGACACAATTCATTTTTCCAACAATTGTTTACAGACAGATTATTTCACTTATTTCACACTGTATCACAATTCCAGTGGATCAGAAGTTTACATACACTGTGCCTTTAAACAGCTTGGAAAATTCCAGAAAACGATGTCATGGCTTTAGAAGCTTCTGATAGGCTAATTGACATAATTTGAGTCAATTGGAGGTGTACCTGTGGATATATTTCAAGGCCTACCTTCAAACTCAGTGCCTCTTTGCTTGACATCATGGGAAAATCAAAATATATCAGCCAAGACCTCAGAAAAAACATTGTAGGCCTCTACAAGTCTGGTTCTTGCTTGGGAGCAATTTTCAAATGCCTAAAGGTACCACGTTCATCTGTACAAACAACAGTACCCAAGTATAAACACCATGGACCACGCAGCCGTCATACCGCTCAGGAAGGAGACGCATTCTGTCTCCTAGAAAAGGAACGTACATTGGTGCAAAAAGTGCAAATCAATCCCAGAACAACAGCAAAGGACCTTGTGAAGATGCTGGAGGAAAAAGGTACAAAAGTATCTATATCCACAGTAAAACAAGTCCGACATTGACAAAACCTGAAAGGCTCCTCAGCAAGGAAGAAGCCACTGCAAAAAATCCAGACAACGGTTTGCAACTGCATATGGGGACAAAGGTCATACTTTCTGGAAAAATGTCTTCTGGTTTGCAAAAAAAAGAACTGTTTGGCCATAAAGCCATTGTTATGTTTGGAGGAAAAAGGGGGAGGCTTGCAAGCCGAAGAACACCATCCCAACCGTGAAGCACGTGGGTTGCATCATCATGTTGTGGAGGTGCTTTGCTGCAGGAGAGACTGGTGCACTTCACAAAATAGATGGCATCATGAGAATGAAAATTACGTGGCTATATTGAAACAACATCTCAAGACATCAATCAGGAAGGTAAATCTTGGTCGCAAATGGGTCTTCCAAATGAACAACTACCCCAAGCATACTTCTAAAGTTGTGGCAAAATGGCTTAACCTCACTAGGGTATGTGGGTCCCACCTGGCCAACATCCAGTGAGATTGCAGAGCGTCAATTTCAAATACAGAAATACTCATTATAAAAATTCAGAAAACAAAACATATTTTACATAGGTTTAAAGACTAACTTCTTGTGAATCGAAACACGTTGTCAGATTTAAAAATTGCTTTACGGCGAAAGCATACCTTACGAATATTTGAGAACATAGCCCAGCAGACAAATCATTACAAACAGTAACCAGCCATGTAGAAGAGTTACACAAGTCAGAAATAGAGATAAAATCAATCACTTACCTTTGATGATCTTCATATGGTTGCACTCAGAATACATTCATTTACTGAATAAATGTTCCTTTTGTTCGATAAAGTCTCTTTATATCCAAAAACCTCTGTTTTGTTTGTGCTTTTTTTCAGTAATCGACAGGCTCAAACGCAGACAAAACAGGCAGACAAAAAAATCCAAATTGTATCCGTAAAGTTCATAGAAACATGTCAAACGATGTTTATATTCAACCCTCAGGTTGTTTTTAGCCTAAATGATCTATAATATTTCAACCGGACAATAACTTCTTCAATATAAAAGGTAAACAAGAAAGGCACTATCTCGGGATTGCTCATGAAAAAGCTCTGTGTAACGTCAGGGTCCACTCATTCAGACTGGTCTTACTTATCAGAATACTGACTGTTGACATCTAGTGGAAGGCATAGGAACTGCAATTTGAGTCCTAAGTCAATGGATACTGTACAACTGGCATTGAAATGAAAACTATAAAACCAAAGAAAAACTACTTCCTGAATGGATTTTTCTCAGGTTTTCGCCAAATCAGTTCTGTTATACTCAGACACTATTTTAACAGTTTTTGAAACTTTAGATTGTTTTCTATCCAAATCTACCAGTTATGTGCATATCATATATTATGGGCCCGAGTAGCAGGCCGTTTAATTTGGGCATGCTTTTATCCAAAATTCCGAATGCTGCCCCCTACCCTTCTTCCCTTCTTCTTTAACAAACCATCTCCCTTTTTTCCACCATTCTTTTTTGATTCAAGTGCACCCTCTTCTTCCTTCTTTCTCTCTTAAACCGTCTCTCCCTCTCCATTTCCCTTAATCCCTCTTCCGTTTTCCAAGTATACGTCTCCTCATGATAATACTGCACTACTCCTAACCACCATCTCGTTCCCGCCTTCTCCAGGGACTCCATCCCTGATTTGTTTCACATGTCCTTGTGATTGTCTTCACCCCCTCCAGGTGTCACTTATTTTTCCCCGGTGTATTTATCCCTGTGTTTCCTGTCTCTTTGTGCCAGTTCGTCTTGTCTGTTTCAAGGCAATCTGTGTGTTTTTCCCTGTGCTCCTGCTTTTGCTATTCTCTCTTTTGCTAGTCCTCCCGGTTTTGACCCTTGCCTGTTTTCTGGACTCTGTATCCACCTGTCTGACCATTCTGCCTGCCCTGACCATTCTGCCTGCCCTGACCTCAAGCCTGCCTGCCACCCTGTACCTCCTGGACTCTGTACCCTCCTGCCTGACCATTCTGCCTGCCCTGACCTCAAGCCTTCCTGCCACTCTGTACCTCCTGGACTCTGTACCCTCCTGCCTGACCATTCTGCCTGTCCTGACCTCAAGCCTGCCTGCCACCCTGTACCTCCTGGACTCTGTACCCTCCTGCCTGACCATTCTGCCTGCCCTGACCTCAAGCCTGCATGCCACCCTGTACCTCCTGGACTCTGTACCCTCCTGCCTGACCATTCTGCCTGCCCTGACCTCAAGCCTGCCTGCCACCCTGTACCTCCTGGACTCTGGACCCTCCTGCCTGACCATTCTGCCTGCCCTGACCTCAAGCCTGCCTGCCACCCTGTACCTCCTGGACTCTGTACCCTCCTGCCTGACCATTCTGCCTGCCCTGACCTCAAGCCTTCCTGCCACTCTGTACCTCCTGGACTGTGATCTGGTTTGGACCTTTTTCCTGTCCACGACCATTCTCTTGCCTACCCTTTTTGGAACTAAAGAATATAAAATACTCAAACTATCTACCTCTCGTGTCTGCATGTGGGTCTGGTCCTGAGCCCTTATACAAACAGCCAGCGAATCAGCCAACCAACTAATCAATCAGCCAATCAATCAACCAGTTGCCCCTTGATTGTTGTAAATGAGAATGTGTTCTTAGTCAACTTACCTGGTAAAAAAAAAAAAGGTCAACTAGTCAATCAATAGATCAACCCCCTCCTCTCCCCTGTAACTATCCCATAGGTTGATGTTGTAAATGAGAATGTGTTCTCAGTCAACTAATCAATCAATAGATCACCCCCCCCCCCCCCCCCCCCCCTCTTGATCAAACTTCACCTTGCTAAGCTCCTGTAGTTCCCAGCTCAGTCTGAATGCTGTGAGGAAGGGGTCTTCACTGGAGAGGGCGATGAGGGAAGGGCTGGACAGGGCTCGGTAGATGTTGAGACGGGATCGGGAGTGGCGAAGGCTGTCCACATCCGAGCTGGACACACACTCCACACAGTTACAACGCACCTGGAGACACAAGACACACCCTCCACACAGTTACAACACACCTGGAGACACAAGACACACCCTCCACACAGTTACAACACACCTGGAGACACAAGACACACCCTCCACACAGTTACAACACACCTGGAGACACACGACACACCCTCCACACAGTTACAACACACCTGGAGACACAAGACACACCCTCCACACAGTTACAACACACCTGGAAACACAAGACACACCCTCCACACAGTTACAACGCACCTGGAGACACAAGACACACCCTCCACACAGTTACAACACACCTGGAAATACACAACATACCCTCCACACAGTTACAACACACCTGGAAACACACAACATACCCTCCACACAGTTACAACACACCTGGAAACACAAGACACACCCTCCACACAAACCCCTTTATCTGCATCCATGATGTTCTTCACATCAAACCCACCTCAAATGGACACCCCTTTATCTGCAACACACTAATAAATGCTGAATTGAAAACATCTCAATTTGGGTGAATATTGGACAGAACACATTGGGTCACTTAATTAATAACCCATTGCCAGTACAAGGTTGGGTCGTTGATGCTAGGTTCTAGATGGGCAGTATTTGTGTCACGTGCATTTGAAATACCCATTTTAATTACTTCTGAGTATTTTGTATGTTGTATTAAACTGGGCTGAACTACACTCCAATGTATTTGGTGAAAAAATAATTTAAAAAGCTGCAATTTGTATATTCAAAATACAAAATACTTTCCTATAACATTTTTTTTCCCCCCAGCGGTTCACAATTGTGTGGCTCCACTTCACCTTGCATTGATATCAGAAGTCTGATGGTACTATGGTGTGATAAGAGCGTCTCTTAAATGTAAAAAATGAACAATTCCAAGGTATGCTGGGTAGTATTTTAATGAGCTCAGTTGTTCATTTTCACATATACATATACAAATTGGTCATCTGTCAGAGGCTCTAATCCAGAATGACAGTGCATTCAACTATTGTAAACAACATTTCACAGTAATATAATGACTGTGTAATATTCCATTATACTACCTCAGAATACACTACACCACTATATAATATACCACTATACTACTGCATAATATACTATACCACTATATAATTTACTATACCACTAAACTACTGCATAATATACTATACCACTATATAATATACTATACCACTATACTACTGCATAATATACTATACCACTATATAATATACTATACCACTAAACTACTGCATAATATACTATACCACTATATAATATACTATACCACTAAACTACTGCATAATATACTATACCACTATATAATATACTATACCACTAAACTACTGCATAATATACTATACCACTATATAATATACTATACCACTATATAATATACTATACCACTATATAATTTACTATACCACTATACTACTGCATAATATACCATACCACTATATAATATACTATACCACTAAACTACTGCATAATATACTATACCACTATATAATATACTATACCACTATATAATATACTATACCACTATATAATATACCACTATACTACTGCATAATATACCATACCACTATATAATTTACTATACCACTAAACTACTGCATAATATACTATACCACTATATAATATACTATACCACTAAACTACTGCATAATATACTATACCACTATATAATATACTATACCACTAAACTACTGCATAATATACTATACCACTATATAATATACTATACCACTAAACTACTGCATAATATACTATACCACTATATAATATACTATACCACTAAACTACTGCATAATATACTATACCACTATATAATATACCACATGGCTATTGCATAATGTATTATACCACTATAATACTGTATCATATACTATAAAACTATATAATATACTATACCACTAAACTACTGCAATATATACTATACCACTATATAATATACTATACCACTAAACTACTGCATAATATACTATACCACTATATAATATACCACATGGCTATTGCATAATGTATTATACCACTATAATACTGTATCATATACTATACCACTATATAATATACTATACCACTATATAATATACCACTATACTACTGCATAATATACCATACCACTATATAATATACCACATGGCTATTGCATAATGTATTATACCACTATAATACTATATAATATACTATACCACTATATAATATACTATACCACTATATAATATACCACTATACTACTGCATAATATACTATACCACTATATAATTTACTATACCACTAAACTACTGCATAATATACTATACCACTATATAATATACTATACCACTATACTACTGCATAATATACTATACCACTATATAATATACTATACCACTAAACTACTGCTTAATATACTATACCACTATATAATATACTATACCACTAAACTACTGCATAATATACTATACCACTACATAATATACCAGATGGCTATTACATAATGTACTATACCACTATAATACTGTATCATATACTATACCACTATATAATATACTATACCACTAAACTACTGCATAATATACTATACCACTATATAATATACTATACTACTATATAATATACCACTATACTACTGCATAATATACTATACCACTATATAATTTACTATACCACTAAACTACTGCATAATATACTATACCACTATATAATATACTATACCACTAAACTACTGCATAATATACTATACCACTATATAATATACTATACCACTAAACTACTGCATAATATACTATACCACTATATAATTTACTATACCACTAAACTACTGCATAATATACTATACCACTATATAATATACTATACCACTAAACTACTGCATAATATACTATACCACTATATAATATACTATACCACTATATAATATACTATACCACTATATAATATACTATACCACTATATAATATACCACTATACTACTGCATAATATACCATACCACTATAAAATATACCACATGGCTATTGCATAATGTACTATACCACTATAATACTGTATCATATACTATACCACTATATAATATACTATACCACTATATAATATACTATACCACTATATAATATACTATACCACTATATAATATACCACTATACTACTGCATAATATACCATACCACTATAAAATATACCACATGGCTATTGCATAATGTACTATACCACTATAATACTGTATCATATACTATACCACTATATAATATACTATACCACTAAACTACTGCATAATATACTATACCACTATATAATATACTATACCACTATATAATATACCACTATACTACTGCATAATATACTATACCACTACATAATATACCAGATGGCTATTACATAATGTACTATAGCACTATAATACTGTATCATATACTATACCACTATATAATATACTATACCACTATATAATATACCACTATACTACTGCATAATATACCATACCACTATATAATTTACTATACCACTAAACTACTGCTTAATATACTATACCACTATATAATATACTATACCACTAAACTACTGCATAATATACTATACCACTATATAATATACTATACCACTAAACTACTGCATAATATACTATACCACTATATAATATACTATACCACTAAACTACTGCATAATATACTATACCACTATATAATATACTATACCACTAAACTACTGCATAATATACTATACCACTACATAATATACTATACCAATATATGATGGCGCCAGAGGAGATGGCCGCTGTTTTATGGTCTCCTAATCAATTGTGTTATTTTTTGTTTGTTTTTTTGTGATATTTGTAAATTATTTTGTACATAATGTTTCTGAAACCGTATGTTATGGCTGAAAAGAGCTTCTGGACATCAGGACAGTGATCACTCACCTCGGATTAGACAAAGATTTTTTTCAACAACAACAACAAGCAGGACTCACACGATATTCTCCAAACACCCCACAGGGCAGACATCACAATTATTCGCAAAAGGAAGTGACCCAGAGGACAAAGAGCCGGAAGCCTCGTCCGGACCCGCAGATGACAACTAGGAAAGCTGCCGTTACCGTCAATATTACTCGCCAACGTGCAATCATTGGACAATAAACTAGACGAGGTACGATCACGAATATCCTACCAACGGGACATCAAAAACTGTAATATCCTATGTTTCGCGGAATCGTGGCTGAATGGGGACATGGATATTCAGCTAGAGGGATATATACTCAGAATAGAACATCACACTCCGGTAAGATGAGGGGGGGGGGGGGGGGGGGGTCTGTGCATATTTGTAAACAACAGCTGGTGCAATAAATCTAAGGAAGTCTCTAGGTTTTGCCCGCCTGAAGTAGAGTATATTGTGATAAATTGCAGGCCACACTACTTGCCTAGAGAGTTGTCAACTATTATTTTCGTGGCTGTTTATTTACCATCACAGACAGATGCTGGCACTAAGACCGCACTCAGTCAGATGTATAAGGGAAAAAGCAAACAGGAACCCACTCACCCAGAGGCGGCGCTATTGGTGCCCGGAAACTTTAATGCAGGGAAACTTAAATCAGTTCTACCAAATCTCTATCAACGTGTTAAATGTGCAACCCGAGGGAGGGAAAAACCTTCTAGATCACCTGTACTCCACACACAGAGACACGTACAAAGCTCTCCCTCGCCCTCCATTTGGGAAATCCGATTACAGCTCTATCCTCCTGATTCCTGCTTACAAGCAAAAATTAAAGCAGGAAGCACCAGTGACTCGGTCTATAAAAAAAATGGTCAGATGAAGCAGATGCTAAACCACAGGACTGTTTTACTATCACAGACTGGAACATGTTCCGGGATTCTTCCGATGACATTGAGGAATACACCACATCAGTCACTGGCTTTATCAATAAGTGCATCGAGGACGTCCTCCCAACAGTGACTGTACGTACATACCCCAACCAGAAGCCATGGATTACAGGCAACATTCGCACTGAGCTAAAGGGTAGAGCTGCCGTTTTCAAGGTGCTAATAACAAATGCTTATAAGAAATCCCGCTATGCCCTGCGACGAACCATCAAACAGGCAAAGCGTCAATACAGGGCTAAGATTGAATCATACTACACTGGCTCCGACGCTCGTCGGATGTGGCAGGGCTTGCAAACTATTACAGACTACAAAGGGAAGTTTTTAGTACTATATCTCTTGACACAATGATGAAAATAATCATGGCCTCTAAACCTTCAAGTTGCATACTGTACCCTATTCCAACTAAACTACTGAAAGAGCTGCTTCCTGTGCTTGGCCCTCCTATGTTGAACATAATAAACGGCTCTCTATCCACCGGATGTGTACCAAACTCACTAAAAGTGGCAGTAATAAAGCCTCTCTTGAAAAAGCCAAACCTTGACCCAGAAAATATAAAAAACTATCGGCCTATATCGAATCTTCCATTCCTCTCAAAAATTTTAGAAAAGGCTGTTGCGCAACAACTCACTGCCTTCCTGAAGACAAACAATGTATACGAAATGCTTCAGTCTGGTTTTAGACCCCATCATAGCACTGAGACGGCACTTGTGAAGGTGGTAAATGACATTTTAATGGCATCGGACCGAGGCTCTGCATCTGTCCTCGTGCTCCTAGACCTTAGTGCTGCTTTTGATACCATCGATCACCACATTCTTTTGGAGAGATTGGAAACCCAAATTGGTCTACACGGACAAGTTCTGGCCTGGTTTAGATCTTATCTGTCGGAAAGATATCAGTTTGTCTCTGTGAATGGTTTGTCCTCTGACAAATCAACTGTAAATTTCGGTGTTCCTCAAGGTTCCGTTTTAGGACCACTGTTGTTTTCACTATATATTTTACCTCTTGGGGATGTTATTCGAAAACATACTGTTAATTTTCACTGCTATGCGGATGACACACAGCTGTACATTTCAATGAAACATGGTGAAGCCCCAAAATTGCCCTTGCTAGAAGCATGTGTTTCAGACATAAGGAAGTGGATGGCTGCAAACTTTCTACTTTTAAACTCGGACAAAACAGAGACGCTTGTTCTAGGTCCCAAGAAACAAAGAGATCTTCTGTTGAATCTGACAATTAATCTTAATGGTTGTACAGTCGTCTCAAATAAAACTGTGAAGGACCTCGGCGTTACTCTGGACCCTGATCTCTCTTTTGAAGAACATATCAAGACCATTTCAAGGACAGCTTTTTTCCATCTACGTAACATTGCAAAAATCAGAAACTTTCTGTCCAAAAATGATGCAGAAAAATTAATCCATGCTTTTGTCACTTCTAGGTTAGACTACTGCAATGCTCTACTTTCCGGCTTCCCGGATAAAGCACTAAATAAACTTCAGTTAGTGCTAAATACGGCTGCTAGAATCATGACTAGAACCAAAAAATGTGATCATATTACTACAGTGCTAGCCTCTCTACACTGGCTTCCTGTCAAAGCAAGGGCTGATTTCAAGGTTTTACTGCTAAACTACAAAGCATTACATGGGCTTGCTCCTACCTATCTCTCTGATTTGGTCCTGCCGTACACACCTACACGTACGCTACGGTCACAAGAAGCCTCCTAATTGTCCCTAGAATTTCTAAGCAAACAGCTGGAGGCAGGGCTTTCTCCTATAGAGCTCCATTTTTATGGAACGGTCTGCCTACCCATGTCAGAGACGCAAACTCGGTCTCTTCAGTGGGTCATATGATTGAGTGTAGTCTGGCCCAGGAGTGGGAAGGTGAACGGAAAGGCTCTGGAGCAACGAACCGCCCTTGCTGTCTCTGCCTGGCCGGTTCCACTCTTTCCACTGGGATTCTCTGCCTCTAACCCTATTACAGGGGCTGAGTCACTGGCTTACTGGGGCTCTCTCATGCCGTCCCTGGAGGGGGTGCGTCACCTGAGTGGGTTGATTCACTGATGTGGTCATCCTGTCTGGGTTGGCGGTGCCCCCCCCCCTTGGGTTGTACCGTGGCGGAGGTCTTTGTGGGCTATACTCAGCCTTGTCTCAGGATGGTGGTTGAAGATATCCCTCTAGTGGTGTGGGGGCTGTGCTTTGGCAAATTGGGTGGGGTTATATCCTTCCTGTTTGGCCCTGTCCGGGGGTGTCCTCGGATAGGGCCACAGTGTCTCCTGACCCTCCTGTCTCAGCCTCCAGTATTTATGCTGCAGTAGTTTATGTGTCGGGGGGCTAGGGTCAGTTTGTTATATCTGGAGTACTTCTCCTGTCCTATTCGGTGTCCTGTGTGAATCTAAGTGTGCGTTCTCTAATTCTCTCCTTCTCTCTTTCTTTCTCTCTCTCGGAGGACCTGAGCCCTAGGACCATGCCCCAGGACTACCTGACATGATGACTCCTTGCTGTCCCCAGTCCACCTGACCGTGCTGCTGCTCCAGTTTCAACTGTTCTGCCTTATTATTATTCGACCATGCTGGTCATTTATGAACATTTGAACATCTTGGCCATGTTCTGTTATAATCTCCACCCGGCACAGCCAGAAGAGGACTGGCCACCCCACATAGCCTGGTTCCTCTCTAGGTTTCTTCCTGGGTTTTGGCCTTTCTAGGGAGTTTTTCCTAGCCACCGTGCTTCTACACCTGCATTGCTTGCTTTTGGGGGTTTTAGGCTGGATTTCTGTACAGCACTTTGAGATATCAGCTGATGTACGAAGGGCTATATAAATACATTTGATTTGATTTGATTTGATTTGGATTTGGAAGCACAGCCACGAGCTGCCCAGTGACACGAGCCTACCAGACAAGCTAAATCACTTCTATGCTCGCTTCGAGGCAAGCAAAACTGAGGCATGCATGAGAGCATCAGCTGTTCCGGATGACTGTGTGATCACGCTCTCCGTAGCCGACGTGAGTAAGACCTTTAAACAGGTCAACATTCACAAGGCTGCGGGGCCAGACGGATTACTAGGACGTGTGCTCCGGGCATGTGCTGACCAACTGGCAGGTGACATTTTCAACATGTCCCTGATTGAGTCTGTAGTACCAACATGCTTCAAGCAGACCACCATAGTCCTTGTGCCCAAGAACACAAAGGCAACCTGCCTAAATTACTACAGATCCGTAGCACTCACGTCCGTAGCCATGAAGTGCTTTGAAAGGCTGGTAATAGCTCACATCAACACCATTATCCCAGAAACCCTAGACCCACTCCAATTTGCATACCGCCCAAACAGATCCACAGATGATGCAATCTCTATTGCACTCCACACTGCCCCCACTCCCACCTGGACAAAAGGAACACTTATGTGAGAATGCTATTCATTGATTACAGCTCAGCGTTCAAGACCATAGTGTCCTCAAAGCTCATCACTAAGCTAAGGAACCTGGGACTATAAACACCTCCCTCTGCAACTGGATACTGGACTTCCTGACGGGCGCCCAGGTGGTGAGGGTAGGTAGCAACACATCTGCCACGCTGATCCTCAACACTGGAGCTCCCCAGGGGTGTGTGCTCAGTCCCCTCCTGTACTCCCTGTTCACCCACGACTGCATGTCCAGGCACGACTCCAACAACATCATTAAGTTTGCAGACGACACAACAGTGACATCACCAACATCTCTGACATGACGAGACAGCCTATAGGGAGGAGGTCAGCGACCTGGCCGGGTGGTGCCCGAATAACAACCTTTCCCTCAACGTAATCAAGCCTAAGGAGATGATTGTGGACTACAGGAAAAGGAGCACTGAGCACGTCCCCATTTTCATCGACGGGGCTGTAGTGGAGCAGGTTGAGAGCTCCAAGTTCCTTGGTGTCCACATCAAAAACAAACTAGAATGGTCCAAACACACCAAGACAGTCGTGAAGACGGCACGACAAAGCCTATTCCCCTTCAGGAAACTAAAAAGATTTGGTATGGGTCCTGAGATCCTCAAAAGGTTCTACAGCTGCAACATCGAGAGCATCCTGACCGGTTGCATCACTGCCTGGTACGGCAACTGCTAGGCCTCCGACCGCAAGGCACTACAGAGGGTGGTGTTTACGGCCCATTACATCACTGGGGCAAAGCTGCCTACCATCCAGGACCTCTACACCAGGCGGTGTCAGAGGAAGGCCCTAAAAATTGTCAAAGACCCCAGCCGCCCCAGTCATAGACTGTTCTCTCTACTACCGCATGGCAAGAGGTACCGGAGGGCCAAAAAGGCTTCTCAACAGTTTTAACCCCCAAGCCATAAGACTCCTGAACAGGTAACCAATGGTTACCCGGACAATTTGTATTGTGTCCCCCCCCATCCCAAGCCTTCTTTCACACTGCTGCTACTCTCTGCTTATCTTATTTGCATTGTCACTTTAACTATACATTCATGTACATACTACCTCAATTGGCCCGACCAAACAGTGCTCCTTCACATTGGCTAACCGGGCTATCTGCATTGTGTCCCACCACCCACCAACCCCTCTTTTAAGCTACTGCTACTCTCTGTTCATCATATATGCAAAGTCACGTTAACCATATCTACATGTTCATACTACCTCAATCAGCCTGACTAACCGGTGTCTGTACATAGCCTTGCTAGTCTTATTTTCAAATGTCTTTTTACTCTTGTTTTATTTCTTTACTTACCTACACACACACACTGTCATGTATTGTCATGTTGTGTCTTTCTGTCCTTTCCTTTCACCCTGTCTCCCTCTGCTGGTCGTATTAGGTTACCTTTTCTCCCCCGCTTTCCCCCAGCTGTTCCTTGTCTCCTCTTGACTACCTCGTCACCCCTTCTCCCACCTGTTCCCCTTTTCCCTCTGATTAGTCCCCTATATCTCTCTCTGTTTTTGTTCCTGTCCTTGTCGGATTCTTGTTTGTTGTGTTTCATGCCTGAGCCAGACTATCGTCATGTTTGCTGTAACCTTGTCCTGTCCTGTCGGAATCTGCCGGTCTATCTGAGCCTACCTATGTTTGGTTATTAAAGAAGCTCTGTTTAAGTTAGTTCGCTTTTGGGTCCTCATTCACTCACCATAACAGAAGAATCCGACCAAGAATGGACCCAGCGACTTCGGATCCTCTCCACTCAGCCGTCGGGATCCAGGGAGCGATGCTAGGCAGACACGAGCAGGAAGTGTCTGCTGCTCGACATGCCGTTGAGACCCTGGCCACCCAAGTCTCCAACCTCACAGAACAGGTTCACCATCTCCGCCTCGATCCACCGGCCACTTCCAGGGCTTTCGAATCTCCGGAGCCCAGAATCAATAACCCGCCGTGTTACTCTGGGGAGCCCACTGAATGCCGCTCGTTCCTCACCCAGTGTGATATTGTGTTTTCTCTCCAGCCCAACACTTACTCCAGGAGCACTGCTCGTGTCGCCTACGTCATATCTCTCCTTATTGGACGGGCTCGTGAGTGGGGCACGGCAATCTGGGAGGCAAGGGCTGAGTGTACTAACCAGTATCAAGACTTTAAGGAGGAGATGATACGGGTTTTTGATCGATCTGTTTTTGGGGAGGAGGCTTCCAGGGCCCTGTCTTCCCTATGTCAAGGCAATCGATCCATAACAGACTACTCTATTGAGTTTCGCACTCTTGCTGTCTCCAGTGGCTGGAACGAGCCGGCCTTGCTCGCTCGTCTTCTGGAGGGTTTCCGCGCAGAGGTAAAGGATGAGATTCTCTCCCGGGAGGTTCCTTCCAGCGTGGATTCCTTGATTGAACTCGCTATTCGCATTGAGCGACGGGTTGATCTTCGTCACCGAGCTCGTGGAAAGGAGCTCGCGCTCTCCGTCGCCTCCCTCTCCGCATCACTACCATCTTCCTCTGCCGGCTCGGGTGCTGAGCCCATGCAGCTGGGAGGTATCCGCATCTCGACTAAGGAGAGGGAACGGAGAATCACCAACCGCCTCTGTCTCTATTGCGGTTCCGCTGGTCATTTTGTCACTTCATGTCCAGTAAAAGGCCAGAGCTCGTCAGTAAGCGGAGGGCTACTGGTGAGCGCTACTACTCCTGTCTCTCCTTCAAGATCCTGCACTACCTTGTCGGTCCATCTACGCTGGACCGGTTCGTCAGCTTCCTGCAGTGCCTTAATAGACTCTGGGGCGGAGGGCTGTTTTATGGACGAGACCTGGGCTCGGGAACATGACATTCCTCTCAGACAGTTAAAGGAGCCCACGGCCTTGTTCGCTCTGGATGGTAGTCCTCTCCCCAGGATTCAGCGTGAGACGCTACCTTTAACCCTCACTGTTTCTGGTAATCATAGTGAAACCATTTCTTTTTTAATTTTTCGTTCACCTTTTACACCTGTTGTTTTGGGCCATCCCTGGCTAGTTTGTCATAATCCTTCCATTAATTGGTCTAGTAATTCTATCCTCTCCTGGAACGTCTCTTGTCATGTGAAATGTTTAATGTCTGCTATCCCTCCTGTTTCCTCTGTCTCTTCTTCACAGG
The DNA here is from genome assembly GCF_013265735.2 of Oncorhynchus mykiss. Classification (NCBI taxonomy): domain Eukaryota; kingdom Metazoa; phylum Chordata; class Actinopteri; order Salmoniformes; family Salmonidae; genus Oncorhynchus; species Oncorhynchus mykiss. Next base: position 41,268,755 of record NC_048593.1, read on the forward strand.
AGGAGCCTGGTGATTTGACAGGGGTGCCGGAGGAATATCACGATCTGCGCACGGTGTTCAGTCGGTCCAGGGCCACCTCTCTTCCTCCACACCGGTCGTATGATTGTAGTATTGATCTCCTTCCGGGAACCACCCCCCCCCGGGGTAGACTATACTCTCTGTCGGCTCCCGAACGTAAGGCTCTCGAAGATTATTTGTCTGTAGCTCTTGACGCCGGTACCATAGTCCCCTCCTCCTCTCCCGCCGGAGCGGGGTTTTTTTTTGTCAAGAAGAAGGACGGGTCTCTGCGCCCCTGCATAGATTATCGAGGGCTGAATGACATAACAGTGAAGAATCGTTATCCGCTTCCTCTTATGTCTTCAGCCTTCGAGATCCTGCAGGGAGCCAGGTTTTTCACTAAGTTGGACCTTCGTAACGCTTACCATCTCGTGCGCATCAGGGAGGGGGACGAGTGGAAGACGGCGTTTAACACTCCGTTAGGGCACTTTGAATACCGGGTTCTTCCTTTCGGCCTCGCTAACGCTCCAGCTGTCTTTCAGGCATTAGTCAATGATGTCCTGAGAGACATGCTGAACATCTTTGTTTTCGTTTACCTTGACGATATCCTGATTTTTTCACCGTCACTCCAGATTCATGTTCAGCACGTTCGACGTGTCCTCCAGCGCCTTTTAGAGAATTGTCTTTTTGTGAAGGCTGAGAAGTGCACTTTTCATGCCTCCTCCGTCACATTTCTCGGTTCTGTTATTTCCGCTGAAGGCATTAAGATGGATCCCGCTAAGGTCCAAGCTGTCATTGATTGGCCCGTCCCTAAGTCACGCGTCGAGCTGCAGCGCTTTCTCGGCTTCGCGAACTTCTATCGTCGTTTCATCCGTAATTTCGGTCAGGTGGCAGCTCCTCTCACAGCCCTTACTTCTGTCAAGACGTGCTTTAAGTGGTCCGTTTCCGCCCAGGGAGCTTTTGATCTCCTCAAGAATCGTTTTACATCCGCTCCTATCCTTGTTACACCTGACGTCTCTAGACAGTTCGTTGTCGAGGTTGACGCGTCAGAGGTGGGCGTGGGAGCCATCCTTTCTCAGCGCTCCCTCTCTGACGACAAGGTCCACCCATGCGCGTATTTTTCTCATCGCCTGTCGCCGTCGGAACGTAACTATGATGTGGGTAACCGCGAACTGCTCGCCATCCGGTTAGCCCTAGGCGAATGGCGACAGTGGTTGGAGGGGGCGACCGTTCCTTTTGTCGTTTGGACTGACCATAGGAACCTTGAGTACATCCGTTCTGCCAAACGACTTAATGCGCGTCAGGCGCGTTGGGCGCTGTTTTTCGCTCGTTTCGAGTTCGTGATTTCTTATCGTCCGGGCTCTAAGAACACCAAGCCTGATGCTTTGTCTCGTCTCTTCAGTTCTTCAGTAGCCTCCACTGACCCCGAGGGGATTCTCCCTGAGGGGCGTGTTGTCGGGTTGACTGTCTGGGGAATTGAGAGGCAGGTAAAACAAGCGCTCACTCACACTCCGTCGCCGCGCGCTTGTCCTAGGAACCTTCTTTTCGTTCCCGTTCCTACTCGTCTGGCCGTTCTTCAGTGGGCTCACTCTGCCAAGTTAGCCGGCCACCCTGGCGTTCGGGGTACGCTTGCTTCCATTCGCCAGCGTTTTTGGTGGCCCACCCGGGAGCATGACACGCGTCGTTTCGTGGCTGCTTGTTCGGTCTGCGCGCAGACTAAGTCCGGTAACTCTCCTCCTGCCGGCCGTCTCAGGCCGCTTCCTATTCCCTCTCGACCGTGGTCTCACATCGCCTTAGATTTTGTCACCGGACAGCCTTCGTCAGCGGGGAAGACTGTTATTCTTACGGTTGTCGATAGGTTCTCTAAGGCGGCTCATTTCATTCCCCTTGCTAAGCTTCCTTCTGCTAAAGAGACGGCACAAATCATCATCGAGAATGTTTTCAGAATTCATGGCCTTCCGTCAGACGTCGTTTCGGACAGAGGTCCGCAATTCACGTCTCAATTTTGGAGGGAGTTTTGCCGTTTGATTGGGGCTTCCGTCAGTCTCTCTTCCGGCTTTCACCCCCAGTCTAACGGTCAAGCAGAACGGGCCAATCAGACTATTGGTCGCATCTTACGCAGTCTTTCTTTTCGTAACCCTGCGTCTTGGTCAGAACAGCTCCCCTGGGCAGAATACGCCCACAACTCGCTTCCTTCGTCTGCGACCGGGCTATCTCCTTTTCAGAGTAGCCTCGGGTACCAGCCTCCGCTGTTCTCATCTCAGTTCGCCGAGTCCAGCATCCCCTCCGCTCAGGCTTTTGTCCAACGTTGCGAGCGCACCTGGAAGAGGGTCAGGTCTGCACTTTGCCGTTATAGGACGCAGACTGTGAGGGCTGCTAATAAGCGTAGAACTAAGAGTCCTAGATATTGTCGCGGTCAGAGAGTTTGGCTCTCCACTCAGAACCTTCCCCTTAAGACGGCTTCTCGCAAGTTGACCCCGCGGTTCATTGGTCCGTTCCGTATTTCTCGGGTCATTAATCCTGTCGCAGTTCGACTTCTTCTTCCGCGATACCTTCGTCGCGTCCACCCGGTCTTCCATGTCTCCTGCATCAAGCCCGTCCTTCGCGCCCCCGCTCGTCTCCCCCCCCCCCCCCCCATCCTTGTCGAGGGCGCACCCATCTACAGGGTCCGTAGAATTTTGGACATGCGTCCTCGGGGCCGTGGTCACCAGTACCTCGTAGATTGGGAGGGGTACGGTCCTGAGGAGAGGAGTTGGGTTCCCTCTCGGGACGTGCTGGACCGTGCGCTGATCGAGGATTTCCTCCGTTGCCGCCAGGTTTCCTCCTCGAGTGCGCCAGGAGGCGCTCGGTGAGTGGGGGGGTACTGTCATGTATTGTCATGTTGTGTCTTTCTGTCCTTTCCTTTCACCCTGTCTCCCTCTGCTGGTCGTATTAGGTTACCTTTTCTCCCCCGCTTTCCCCCAGCTGTTCCTTGTCTCCTCTTGACTACCTCGTCACCCCTTCTCCCACCTGTTCCCCTTTTCCCTCTGATTAGTCCCCTATATCTCTCTCTGTTTTTGTTCCTGTCCTTGTCGGATTCTTGTTTGTTGTGTTTCATGCCTGAGCCAGACTATCGTCATGTTTGCTGTAACCTTGTCCTGTCCTGTCGGAATCTGCCGGTCTATCTGAGCCTACCTATGTTTGGTTATTAAAGAAGCTCTGTTTAAGTTAGTTCGCTTTTGGGTCCTCATTCACTCACCATAACACACACCTTTTTTCACACTATTGGTTAGAGCCTGTAAGTAAGCATTTCACTGTAAAGTCTACCACACCTGTTGTATTCGGCGCACGTGACAAATAAACTTTGATTTCATTTGGTTTGGAATATACTATACATATATATACTACATATATATATATACTATATATGTATATACTATACAACTGTATCATATACTACGCCGTTATATCATATACTACTGTATAATATACCATTATACAACTGCATCATAAGCTATACCACCATATGATATACTACACTACTGCATGTACTATACCACTGTACTCCTGTATATACCATACCGCTATGTAATAGACTATACTAGTGCATAATATACTATACCATTATACTACTGTATCATATACTATGCCGTTATGTAATGGACTATACTAGTGCATAATATACTATACCATTATACTACTGTATCATATACTATACCGTTATGTAATAGACTATACTAGTGCATAATATACTATAACACTATACTACAGTATCATATACTATACTACTGCATAACATACTATACCACCATATAATATACTACACTACTGCATATACTATACCACTGTACTCCTGTATATACTATACCGCTATGTAATAGACTATACTAGTGCATAATATACTATACCATTACACTACCTTATCATATACTATACCGCTATGTAATAGACTATACTAGTGCATAATATACTATACCATTATACTACTGTATCATATACTATACCGTTATGTAATAGACTATACTAGTGCATAATATACTATAACACTATACTACAGTATCATATACTATACTACTGCATAACATACTATACCACCATATAATATACTACACTACTGCATATACTATACCACTGTACTCCTGTATATACTATACCGCTATGTAATAGACTATACTAGTGCATAATATACTATACCATTACACTACCTTATCATATACTATACCGCTATCTAATAGACTATACTAGTGCATAATATACTATACCATTACACTACCTTATCATATACTATACCGCTATGTAATAGACTATAATAGTGCATAATATACTATACCATTACACTACTGTATCATATACTATAACACTATATAATATATATTATATATATATATATATTATACCACACTACTACTTCATAATATACTATGCCACTATAAAATATACTACACCACTGTATAATATTCTATACTACTAAATAATATACTATACTACCATACAACTATATCATATACTATAGTACTGTATAATATTCTATACCACTGAATAATATACTATACTACTAAATAATATACTATGCTACTAAATAATATACTATACTACTAAATAGTATACTATACCACTAAACAACTATATCATATACTATAGTACTGTATAATATACTATACCACTATTTAAAATACTATACCACTATACTACTGGTAGGGTTACAGTACCTCGTGTGGTTGTGGAACAGCCACTCCTTTCTGCACCAGTAGTTTGATGATCTCATAGTTGTTGGTGTGAGCTGCCAGAATGATGGGGGTGATGTCAGGAGTGAAGTCAGAGAACTGCTTGTCCAATAGGATCGGAGGAACCTGGAGAGAGGGCGGGGCAGAGGGAAAGCCAGGTAAGGATCAGTCAAGCAATCCATTCATCCACCAATCAACCAATCAATCAATCAATCAATCAACCAACCAACCAATAAATCAACTCATCAACCAATCATTCAAATAATCAATCAATCAATAAATCAATCATTCAACCCATCCATGTTAATACAGCTCTTGTGACATCAACAGTAGTCACAAAGTGCTTTACAGTAAACTGGCGAAGAGCAAGCAGAATCAGAGTGGATGAGGGGTATTCAGTGAGGAAGGGTGGAAGGGAGGGAGTTAACATATGGAATTGTTTTAAGAAAGTCGCACCATATATCATTTAGCGATTTGAATTCTAGTTTTAGGACTGCTGCATGTTTCGCAGAAAAAAATGTAACAATAATTTGATAAAATATTTAATTTAGCCTTCATAACTATAGCCCATAGAAATACTTTGAATAACATATTCAAATGGCAAAACAAAAATATATAATAAAAAAAGGTTTTGAAGTGTCTGTTCTAGGAAGAAATAAACATGTATATACATGTATATATTGTCACATATTTAACCACTTTGTTGGCACAAAACTAAACTCAGCAAAAAAAGAAACGTCCTCTCACTGTCAACTGCGTTTATTTTCAGAGAATTTAACACGTGTAAATATTTGTATGAACAAAACAAGATTCAACAACTGAGACATAAACTGAACAAGTTCCACAGACATGTGACTAACAGAAATGGAATAATGTGTATTCATATATTTTGTTTATGTACATATTCTTATTCATTCCTTTACACGTGTGTGTATAAGGTAGTTGTTGTGAAATTGTTAGGTTAGATTACTGGTTGGATATTAATGCATTTCACTACACTCGCATTAACATCTGCTAACCAGGTGTATGTGACAAATCAGATTTGATTTGAGGTGGATTGAGACGCAGCCCATAAAAAAACTCTCTCTTGCTAACTACACAGACAGACCTGAATGGGGACTATCTCACTACACAGACATACCTGGATGGGGACTATCTTACTACACAGACAGACCTTGATGATGACTAATTCATGGTGTTAATTCGATTGATGTACGGGTGCGTCAATAGACTCTTTTTTTTAACCATATACATCAAATGGTTCTGGGATTGATTGTTCTGGCCTGCACAGCCTATTTATTTATTCCTTTCATTTTGTACTGGTTGCAAGATTGAACAATACTCAGCTCTGTGTTATAGAGAGGAATATAGAGCACTCAGCCCTGTGTTATAGAGAGGAATATAGAGCACTCAGCCCTGTGTTATGGAGATGAACATAGAGCACCCAGCACTGTGTTATACAGAGGAATATAGAGCACTCAGCCCTGTGTTATAGAGAGGAATATAGAGCACTCAGCCCTGTGTTATGGAGATGAACATAGAGCACCCAGCACTGTGTTATACAGAGGAATATAGAGCACTCAGCCCTGTGTTATACAGAGGAATATAGAGCACTCAGCCCTGTGTTATGGAGATGAACATAGAGCACCCAGCACTGTGTTATACAGAGGAATATAGAGCACTCAGCCCTGTGTTATACAGAGGAATATAGAGCACTCAGCACTGTGTTATAGAGAGGAATATAGAGCACTCAGCCCTGTGTTATGGAGATGAACATAGAGCACCCAGCACTGTGTTATACAGAGGAATATAGAGCACTCAGCCCTGTGTTATACAGAGGAATATAGAGCACTCAGCCCTGTGTTATAGAGAGGAATATAGAGCACTCAGCCCTGTGTTATAGAGAGGAATATAGAGCACTCAGCACTGTGTTATAGGGATGAATATAGAGCACTCAGCACTGTGTTATAGGGATGAATATAGAGCACCCAGCCCTGTGTTATGGAGAGGAATATAGAGCACTCAGCCCTGTGTTATAGAGAGGAATATAGAGCACTCAGCCCTGTGTTATAGAGAGGAATATAGAGCACTCAGCCCTGTGTTATGGAGATGAACATAGAGCACCCAGCCCTGTGTTATGGAGATGAACATAGAGCACTCAGCTCTGTGTTATGGAGAGGAATATAGAGCACCCAGCCCTGTGTTATAGAGAGGAATATAGAGCACTCAGCCCTGTGTTATGGAGAGGAATATAGAGCACTCAGCCCTGTGTTATAGAGAGGAATATAGAGCACTCAGCCCTGTGTTATAGAGAGGAATATAGAGCACTCAGCCCTGTGTTATGGAGATGAACATAGAGCACCCAGCCCTGTGTTATGGAGATGAACATAGAGCACTCAGCTCTGTGTTATGGAGAGGAATATAGAGCACCCAGCCCTGTGTTATAGAGAGGAATATAGAGCACTCAGCCCTGTGTTATAGAGAGGAATATAGAGCACTCAGCCCTGTGTTATGGAGATGAACATAGAGCACTCAGCTCTGTGTTATGGAGAGGAATATAGAGCACCCAGCCCTGTGTTATAGAGAGGAATATAGAGCACTCAGCACTGTGTTATACAGAGGAATATAGAGCACTCAGCCCTGTGTTATGGAGATGAACATAGAGCACCCAGCCCTGTGTTATGGAGATGAACATAGAGCACCCAGCCCTGTGTTATGGAGATGAACATAGAGCACTCAGCCCTGTGTTATAGAGAGGAATATAGAGCACTCAGCCCTGTGTTATGGAGATGAACATAGAGCACCCAGCACTGTGTTATGGAGATGAACATAGAGCACCCAGCCCTGTGTTATGGAGATGATATAGAGCACCCAGCCCTGTGTTATGGAGATGAACATAGAGCACCCAGCCCTGTGTTATAGGGATGAATATAGAGCACTCAGCTCTGTGTTATAGGGATGAATATAGAGCACTCAGCCCTGTGTTATAGAGATGAATATAGAGCACTCAGCCCTGTGTTATACAGAGGAATATAGAGCACTCAGCCCTGTGTTATAGAGATGAATATAGAGCACTCAGCCCTGTGTTATACAGAGGAATATAGAGCACTCAGCCCTGTGTTATAGAGATGAATATAGAGCACTCAGCCCTGTGTTATACAGAGGAATATAGAGCACTCAGCCCTGTGTTATAGAGATGAATATAGAGCACTCAGCACTGTGTTATAGAGATGAAAAGAGAACACTCAGCACTGTGTTATAGAGATGATATAGAGCACTCAGCCCTGTGTTATAGGGATGAATAGAGAGCACTCAGCACTGTGTTATAGCGATGATATAGAGCACTCAGCCCTGTGTTATAGGGATGAATAGAGAGCACTCAGCCCTGTGTTATAGAGATTAAAAGAGAACACTCAGCCCTGTGTTATAGGGATGAATAGAGAGCACTCAGCACTTTGTTATAGAGATGAATAGAGAACACTCAGCACTCAGCCATGTGTTATAAAGATGACTAGAGAACACTCAACACTCACCCTGTGTTATAGAGATGAACAGAGAGCACTCAGCCCTGTGTTATAGGGATGGACAGAGAGCACTCAGCCCTGTGTTATAGAGATGAATATAGAGCACTCAGCCCTGTGTTATAGGGATGGACAGAGAGCACTCAGCCGTGTGTTATAGAGATACAAAGAGAGCACTCAGCCCTGTGTTATAGAGATGAACAGAGAACATTTAGCCCTGAGATATAAGAATGAATGATCACCTGACATGTCATAATCCTTATAGAGGCAGTCAGCTGTAATTCCTGACCATGGCAGGAAGGTAATGGGAGTGAAAGGCAGTTGCTGACCAGCGATCCAGTCCATTATCCTTCCCTTATCTCTCTCTCTCTCTCTCTCTCTCTCTCTCTCTCTGATTTGAGCCTCCAACATGTAAGGTGTTGTTCCAAGACAGTGTAGGTAAAAGCCCTTGAGGGAGTAAGATAACCTCTGGGATATAGTGAATAGGCGAACGCAGCCCCAGATCAGGACAAATCAGTGAGGCATATTGCGCACGCCTTGAACATTCCTTTCATTTCATATATTTTCTGACGGAATAATTTAGTTTAGGTACAAACTCAGTCTCTGATCGGCTTATCTCCTTCTTTCTAAAGCCCCTCAGATAACTGCTGTCACTCACACCGACTGGAAGACAGGAGTGTGTGTGGATGTGTGTAAAATAGCCTTTATTTTAATTAAAAACATATTTTATCTGATCTCCCTTAATAATGGAGAGAGAGGGAAATAAAAATGAAGGAAAAAAGGAGGGAGAGAGGAAAATCAGGTGGTTGTCTTTTCCCATGGCTCTTTGGGCCCTGGTCAAGAGTAGTGCACTAAGGAGAAGAGTTCAGGTTGTCATTTGGGACACAGATGGGGTTATTAGTTACAGATGGGATTATTAGTTACAGACAGGGTTATTAGTTACAGACGGGGTTATTAGTTACAGATGGGGTTAATAGTTACAACCGGGGTTATTAGTTACAGATGGGGATATTAGTCACAGACGGGGTTATTAGTCACGTACTGCGTTATTATTCACAGTCATGGGTATTAGTCACAGACAGGGTTATTCGTCACAGACAGGGTTATTCGTCACAGACAGGGTTATTAGTCACAGATGAGTTATTAGTCACAGACAGGGTTATTAGTCACAGGTGAGTTATTAGTCGCAGACAGGGTTATTAGTCACAGACAGGGTTATTAGTCGCTGACAGGGTTATTAGTCACAGACAGGGTTATTAGTCGCAGACAGGGTTATTAGTCGCAGACAGGGTTATTAGTTGCTGACAGGGTTATTAGTCACTGATGGGGTTATTAGTCGCAGACAGGGTTATTAGTCGCAGACAGGGTTATTAGTCGCAGACAGGGTTATTAGTCACGGATGGGGTTATTAGTCACAGACAGGGTTAGTCGCAGACAGGGTTATTAGTCACAGACAGGGTTAGTCGCAGACAGGGTTATTAGTCACAGACAGGGTCAGTCACAGACAGGGTAAGTAACAGACAGGGTTATTAGTCACGGGTGGGGTTATTAGTCACAGACAGGGTTAGTCACAGACAGGGTTAGTCACAGACAGGGTAAGTCACAGACAGGGTTATTAGTCACGGGTGGGGTTATTAGTCACAGACAGGGTATGTCACAGACAGGGTTATTAGTCACAGACAGGGTTATTAGTCACAGACAGGGTTATTAGTCACAGACAGGGTTAGTCACAGACAGGGTTAGTCACAGACAGGGTAAGTAACAGACAGGGTTATTAGTCATGGGTGGGGTTATTAGTCACAGACAGGGTTAGTCACAGACAGGTTTATTAGTCACAGACAGGGTTAGTCACAGACAGGGTTATTAGTCACAGACAGCGTTAGTCACAGACAGGGTAAGTCACAGACAGGGTAAGTCACAGACAGGGTTATTAGTCACAGACAGGGTAAGTCACAGACAGGGTTATTAGTCACAGACAGGGCTATTATAACTTGTTGTGATATCCCTTTCCTCAGCATGTCTATGTCAACCAGGGAAAATAAATCCACAGTGCCTTCACGTGGCCGGCTGGGGCACATATCAAACGGCTCATCAGGTCTTGCTTGACTGATCTTTGAAAATATGCCACAAACACATCACAAACACATCCTCCACAACACATGTGGAGGAAAGTTCACATAGGTTTGATATGATTTATCATCAAATAATCTACACCTAATGGCTGTACACCAACACAGACTGGGGGGGGGGGGGGGGGGGGGGGGGGTGTTTGTGTGTGTGTGCGCGTGTGCGCGTGTTGGTTTGGTCGGAGAGATGGTGCGTTATGCTAATAGCAGCGCAGGAATGAAACGAAATCATAGCCCACTCGTCCCTTTAATGTTTATTCATTGCGTTACTCGTATTGAGGACAGAAGAAGAGAGGCCTGCACAACATTGGTGATGAATATGAATGTAACCACACAGTGTGTGTGTGTGTGTGTGTGTGTGTGTGTGTGTGTGTGTGTGTGTGTGTGTGTGTGTGTGTGTGTGTGTGTGTGTGTGTGTGTGTGTTTGTGTGTGTGTGTGTGTGTGTGTGTGTGAAGAGGTGAGAGTATCTGTTAAGATCAAACAGTGTAGTGTTTCCCAAACCCAGGACCCCCAAAGGGGGGCAAGTTAAGCTGTGTAGTGTAAGGGGGGCACGTTAAGCTGTGTCGTGTAAGGGAGGCACGTTAAGCTGTGTCGTGTAAGGGGGGCACGTTAAGCTGTGTCGTGTAAGGGGGGCACGTTAGGCTGTGTCGTGTAAGGGGGGCACGTTAAGCTGTGTCGTGTAAGGGGGGCACGTTAAGCTGTGTCGTGTAAGGGGGGCACGTTAAGCTTTGTCGTGTAAGGGGGGCACGTTAAGCTGTGTCGTGTAAGGGGGGCACGTTAAGCTGTGTCGTGTAAGGGGGGCACGTTAAGCTGTGTCGTGTAAGGGGGGCACGTTAAGCTGTGTCGTGTAAGGGGGGCACGTTAAGCTGTGTCGTGTAAGGGGGGCACTTTAAGCTGTGTCGTGTAAGGGGGGCACGTTAAGCTGTGTAGTGTTAGGGGGGCAAAAACCTAAACGTGCCCCCTTTAGGAAACCCTGGATTCGGGTGGTGTCCACCAACTCTGCACCAGAGGGTGATGAAATACCACTTCCTTATGTCATAAAATAGATTTCACCTCGACAAATATGATTATTCATGTCATAAAGCATCTTCAAAGGGGTCGCAAAAAAAAGGTAAATTAGCATGACACGAGTCGAATTAAATGTAAAAGGCTATATGGCCAGTGCTCCTTTGACATTTCACAGAGACGTGCTTGTTTTTCTGAGAAAATCTTTAAAAAAAAAAAGAGAACAGGAATTTTGAATGAATATGAAACGTGTACACCAAAATATGAAAATACTTCAATGCTACATGTCTCCAAATCAACATCTGTCTTGTCTCTACTTGTGGATTTGAGAAGAAACATGATGAGCTTAACGGTCGAGCCTGTCAGGTAACCTGTAGTCAGAATCAAGCTTGCCTGACGAGATTCGATTTTCATTTTTCTCTCCGGCCTCCAATGATTTAGTTACCCTAATTCTGGCTATACAACAAGGGTAAACACTCCAATAACTTTGTAAAAAGTAACAGGTTATAATACACTTGAGGTTTGGAGGAATAGGTTTCTCAGGAGATTATCCTCACCAGTGGTGTAGTCCTGTACCCCTTCAAACATTCAACCTCCAGCTGTACCCCCTCTAGCACCAGGGTCAGCACACTCTCAAATGTTTTTTTTTTTTTGCCATCATTGTAAGCAAACCACACACACACACACACACACACACACACACACACACACACACACACACACACACACACACACACACACACACACACAAACACACACTATATGATACATTTATTAAACATGAGTGAGTTTTTGTCACACCCTGGATCATGGGAAGTGACAAAGAGCTCTTATAGGACCAGGGCACAAATAATAATATAATAATTATCAATCATTTTGCTCTTTATTTATCCATCTTACATATAAAACCTTATTTGTTCATTGAACATTGTGAATAAGGGTGTGTTTGAAAGCACATAACTCTGCAATGTTGGGTTGTATTGGAGAGAGTCTCAGTCTTAAATCCTTTTCCACAAACATTCTGTGCCTGTATTTAGTTGTTTTCATGCTAGTGAGGGCCGAGAATCCACTCTCACATAGGTACGTGGTTACAAAGGGCAGCGCGATTTGCCAAGGCAGTATACTCTGAGCACAGTCCAATCCAGGAATCTGGCAGTGGCTTCTGATTAAATTCAATTTTCACAGAGCCACTTATTGCAATTTCGATGAGGCTCTCTTGTTCAGGTATCGGTAAGTGGACTGGAGGCAGGGCATGAAAGGGATAACAAATCCAGTTGTTTGTGTCATCTGTTTTGGGAAAGTACCTGTGTAATTGCGCACCCAAATCACTCAGGTGCTTCACTATATCACATTTGACATTGTCTGTAAGCTTGAGTTAATTTGCACACAAAAAAAGTCATACAATGATGGAAGGACCTGTGTGTTGTCCTTGTTAATGCAGACAGAGAAGAGCTCCAACTTCTTAATCATAGCCTCAATTTTGTCCCGCACATTGAATATAGTTGCGGAGAGTCCCTGTAATCCTAGATTCAGTTCACTCAGGCGAGAAAAAACATCACCCAGATAGTCCAGTCGTGTGAGAAAAAACATCACCCAGATAGGCCAATCGTGTGAGAAACAACATCACCCAGACAGGCCAGTCGTGTGAGAAACAACATCACCCAGATAGGCCAGTCGTGTGAGAAACAACATCACCCAGATAGGCCAGTCGTGTGAGAAACAACATCACCTAGATAGGCCAGTCGTGTGAGAAACAACATCACCCAGACAGGCCAGTCGTGTGAGAAACAACATCACCCAGACAGGCCAGTCGTGTGAGAAAAAACATCACCCAGATAGGCCAGTCGTGTGAGAAACAACATCATCCAGACAGGCCAGTCGTCTGAGAAACAACATCACCCAGACAGGCCAGTCGTCTGAGAAACTCATGATCTTGCAAGCGGTCAGACAAGTGGAAAAACTATGGTCAATAAAATAAACTTAAAGTTCGTCTCTCAAATAAAAACATTTTTTGAATACTTCGTCCCCTGATAACCAGCTGACTTCTGTATGTTGTAAAAGCGTTACATGGTCGCTGCCCATATCATTACATAAGAGTACATGAGAGTTCAGGGGGTCTTGCTTTAACAAAGTTAACCATTTTCACTGTAGTGTCCAAATCGCCTTTCAAGCTGTCAGGAATTCCTTTGGCAGCAAGTGCCTCTCGGTGGATGCTGCAGTGGACCCAAGAGCCTCTCGGTGGATGCTGCAGTGGACCCAAGAGCCTCTCGGTGGATGCTGCAGTGTATCCAAGAGCCTCTCGGTGGATGCTGCAGTGGACCCAAGAGCCTCTCAGTGGATGCTGCAGTGGACCCAATTGGCGTTGGGAGCAACTGCTTGCACGTCACCACTCCACTATGTCTCCCTTTCCTGGCTTTTGCAACACATCTTGACCACCAAAGTCCATCTGATGTCAAAAAAGCAGTTCAATACTTTAAAACATCCTGTTGTCCTGGTTTCCAGTGGTTTGCAGAAGAGGATGTCTTCCTTAATTGACCCCACATAAATGCAACAGACATATAGCAGGAGCTGTGCCAGGCCCGCCACGTCTGTTGACTCATCAAGCTGTAACAGACATATACCAGGAGCTGTGCCAGGCCTGTTGACTCATCCAGCTGTAAAATACATATACCAGGAGCTGTGCCAGGCCCTCCACATCTGTTGACTCATCCAGCTGTAACGCATATAATTCACTGGCTTGTATGCGAAGCAGTACTTGTTTCAAAACATCTCCTGCCATGTCACTGATACGTCGTGAAACAGTGTTGTTTGATGAAGGCATTGTCTGTATAGTTTTTAGGGGCCTTTTCCCCCGACATTGTCCCAGTCATATCCACAGCAGCAGGAAGAATGAAGTCCTCAACAATAGTATGGGGACTTGCCTGTCCTGGCCACTCGGTAGCTCACCATATAAGACGCTTCTAGCCCCTTCTTATTAATGGTATCTGTTATACATGTCTTACTACTTGAAAGTCTTCTTAGTTCTCGTTTAAAAAAAACTCCCGTGGCTTATTTTTCAAATTGGCGTGTTTTGTTTCTAAATGTCTGCACAAGAGTGAATGTTTCACCGAGTTGTGAGATAGCACTTTTGCACATATAACACACTGTGGATGAGGAAAGGCACTACTCCCAATATTCACTACCGTTCAAAAGTCTGGGGTCACTTATAAATGTCCTTGTTTTTTAAAGAAAAGCAAATTTTTGGTCCATTAAAATAACATCAAATTGATCAAAATACAGTGTAGACATTGTTCATGTTGTAAATGACTATTGTAGCTGGAAACGGCTGATTTTTTATGGAATATCTACAGAGGCGTCAAGAGGCCCATTATCAACAACCTGGTGTCCCAGGTCTAAATCAGTCCCTGATTAGAGGAGAATCAACAACCTGGTGTCCCAGGTCTAAATCAGTCCCTGATTAGAGGAGAATCACCCACCTGGTGTCCCAGGTCTAAATCAGTCCCCGATTAGAGGAGAATCAACAACCTGGTGTCCCAGGTCTAAATCAGTCCCTGATTAGAGGAGAATCAACAACCTGGTGTCTCAGGTCTAAATCAGTCCCTGATTAGAGGAGATTCAACAACCTGGTGTCCCAGGTCTAAATCAGTCCATGATTAGAGGAGAATCAACAACTTGGTGTCCCAGGTCTAAATCAGTCCATGATTAGAGGAGAATCACCCACCTGGTGTCCCAGGTCTAAATCAGTCCCTGATTAGAGGAGAATCACCCACCTGGTGTCCCGGGTCTAAATCATTCCCTGGTTAGAGGAGAATACACAACCTGGTGTCTCAGGTCTAAATCAGTCCCTGATTAGAGGAGATTCAACAACCTGGTGTCCCAGGTCTAAATCAGTCCATGATTAGAGGAGAATCAACAAACTGGTGTCCCAGGTCTAAATCAGTCCATGATTAGAGGAGAATCAACAACCTGGGGTCCCAGGTCTAAATTGTCCCTGATTAAAGGAGAATCACCCACCTGGTGTCCCAGGTCTAAATCAGTCCCCGATTAGAGGAGAATCAACAACCTGGTGTCCCAGGTCTAAATCAGTCCCTGATTAGAGGAGAATCAACAACCTGGGGTCCCAGGTCTAAATTGTCCCTGATTAGAGGAGAATACACAACCTGGTGTCTCAGGTCTAAATCAGTCCCTGATTAGAGGATTTTCAACAACCTGGTGTCCCAGGTCTAAATCAGTCCCCGATTAGAGGAGAATCAACAACCTGGTGTCCCAGGTCTAAATAGGTCCCCGATTAGAGGAGAATCAACAACCTGGTGTCCCAGGTCTAAATCAGTCCCTGGTTAGAGGAAAATACACAACCTGGTGTCCCAGGTCTAAATCAGTCTCTGATTAGAGGAGAATCAACAACCTGGTATATCAGGTCTAAATCAGTCCCTGGTTAGAGGAGAATCAACAACCTGGTGTCCCAGGTCTAAATAGGTCCCCGATTAGAGGAGAATCAACAACCTGGTGTCCCAGGTCTAAATCAGTCCCTGATTAGAGGAGAATCACCCACCTGGTGTCCCAGTTCTAAATCAGTCCCTGACTAGAGGAGAATCACCCACCTGGTGTCTCAGGTCTAAATCAGTCCCTGACTAGAGGAGAATCACCCACCTGGTGTCCCAGGTCTAAATCAGTCCCTGATTACAGGAGAATCACCCACCTGGTGTCCCAGGTCTAAATCAGTCCATGATTAGAGGAGAATCAACAACTTGGTGTCCCAGGTCTAAATCAGTCCATGATTAGAGGAGAATCACCCACCTGGTGTCCCAGGTCTAAATCAGTCCCTGATTAGAGGAGAATCACCCACCTGGTGTCCCGGGTCTAAATCATTCCCTGGTTAGAGGAGAATACACAACCTGGTGTCTCAGGTCTAAATCAGTCCCTGATTAGAGGAGATTCAACAACCTGGTGTCCCAGGTCTAAATCAGTCCATGATTAGAGGAGAATCAACAAGCTGGTGTCCCAGGTCTAAATCAGTCCATGATTAGAGGAGAATCAACAACCTGGGGTCCCAGGTCTAAATTGTCCCTGATTAAAGGAGAATCACCCACCTGGTGTCCCAGGTCTAAATCAGTCCCCGATTAGAGGAGAATCAACAACCTGGTGTCCCAGGTCTAAATAGGTCCCCGATTAGAGGAGAATCAACAACCTGGTGTCCCAGGTCTAAATCAGTCCCTGGTTAGAGGAAAATACACAACCTGGTGTCCCAGGTCTAAATCAGTCTCTGATTAGAGGAGAATCAACAACCTGGTATATCAGGTCTAAATCAGTCCCCGATTAGAGGAGAATCAACAACCTGGTGTCCCAGGTCTAAATAGGTCCCCGATTAGAGGAGAATCAACAACCTGGTGTCCCAGGTCTAAATCAGTCCCTGGTTAGAGGAAAATACACAACCTGGTGTCCCAGGTCTAAATCAGTCTCTGATTAGAGGAGAATCAACAACCTGGTATATCAGGTCTAAATCAGTCCCTGGTTAGAGGAGAATCAACAACCTGGTGTCCCAGGTCTAAATAGGTCCCCGATTAGAGGAGAATCAACAACCTGGTGTCCCAGGTCTAAATCAGTCCCTGATTAGAGGAGAATCACCCACCTGGTGTCCCAGTTCTAAATCAGTCCCTGACTAGAGGAGAATCACCCACCTGGTGTCTCAGGTCTAAATCAGTCCCTGACTAGAGGAGAATCACCCACCTGGTGTCCCAGGTCTAAATCAGTCCCTGATTACAGGAGAATCACCCACCTGGTGTCCCAGGTCTAAATCAGTCCCTGGTTAGAGGAGAATCAACAACCTGGTGTCTCAGGTCTAAATCAGTCCCTGGTTAGAGGGGAATCACCCACCTGGTGTACCTGGTCTAAATCAGTCCCTGACTAGAGGGGAACAATGACAACATGCACTGGAACTGGCTTCCAGGTCCAGCGTTGAGTTTAACAGTGTTGTTATTACTGCATTGAAAAATGTGCTCTCCCCCTCTGTTCTCTAGCCCTCTGTTCTCTCCCCCTCTGTTCTCTAGTCCTCTGTTCTCTAACCCCTCTGTTCTCAAGTCCTCTGTTCTCTAACCCCTCTGTTCTCTAGCCCTCTGTTCTCTAGCCCTCTGTTCTCTCCCCCTCTGTTCTCTCCCCCTCTGTTCTCTAGTCCTCTGTTCTCTAGTCCTCTGTTCTCTAGTCCTCTGTTCTCTAGCCCTCTGTTCTCTAGCCCTCTGTTCTCTCCCCCTCTGTTCTCTCCCCTTCTGTTCTCTAGACCTCTGTTCTCTAGTCCTCTCTTCTCTAGTCCTCTGTCCTCTAGTCCTCTGTTCTCTCCCCCTCTGTTCTCTCCCCCTCTGTTCTCTAGTCCTCTGTTCTCTCCCCCTCTGTTCACTAGTCCTCTGTCCTCTAGCCCTCTGTTCTCTCCCCCTTTGTTCTCTAGCCCTCTGTTCTCTCCCCCTCTGTTCTCTCCCCCTCTGTTCTCTAGTCCTCTGTTCTCTCCCCCTCTGTTCTCTCCCCCTCTGTTCACTAGTCCTCTGTTCTCTAGCCCTCTGTTCGCTAGCCCTTTGTTCTCTAGCCCTCTGTTCTCTAGTCCTCTGTTCTCTCCCACTCTGTTCTCTAGTCCTCTGTTCTCTAGTCCTCTGTTCTCTCCCCCTCTGTCCTCTAGTCCTCTGTTCTCTCCCCCTCTGTTCTCTCCCCCTCTGTTCTCTAGACCTCTGTTCTCTAGTCCTCTCTTCTCTAGTCCTCTCTTCTCTAGTCCTCTGTTCTCTAGCCCTCTGTTCTCTCCCCCTCTGTTCTCTAACCCTCTGTTCTCTCCCCCTCTGTTCTCTCCCCCTCTGTTCTCTAGTCCTGTTGTCTCCCCCTCTGTTCTCTCCCCCTCTGTTCTCTAGTCCTCTGTTCTCTAGCCCTCTGTTCTCTAGCCCTCTGTTCTCTAGCCCTCTGTTCTCTCCCCCTCTGTTCTCTAGCCCTCTGTTCTCTGGTCCTCTGTTCTCTCCCCCTCTGTTCTCTCCCCCTCTGTTCTCTAGCCCTCTGTTCTCTAGTCCTCTGTTTTCTCCCCCTCTGTTCACTCCCCCTCTGTTTTCTCCCCCTTTGTTTTCTCCCCCTCTGTTCACTCCCCCTCTGTTCACTCCCCCTCTGTTCTCTAGCCCTCTGTTCTCTCCCCCTCTGTTCTCTCCCCCTCTGTTCTCTAGCCCTCTGTTCTCTCCCCCTCTGTCCTCTCCCCCTCTGTCCTCTAGCCCTCTGTTCGCTAGCCATCTGTCCTCTAGTCCTCTGTCCTCTAGTCCTCTGTTCTCTAGCCATCTGTTCTCTCCCCCTCTGTTCTCTAGCCCTCTGTTCTCTCCCCCTCTGTTCTCTAGCCCTCTGTCCTCTAGTCCTCTGTTCTCTCCCCCTCTGTCCTCTAGTCCTCTGTTCTCTCCCCCTCTGTTCTCTAGTCCTCTGTTCTCTAACCCCTCTGTTCTCAAGTCCTCTGTTCTCTAACCCCTCTGTTCTCTAGCCCTCTGTTCTCTAGCCCTCTGTTCTCTCCCCCTCTGTTCTCTCCCCCTCTGTTCTCTAGTCCTCTGTTCTCTAGTCCTCTGTTCTCTAGTCCTCTGTTCTCTAGCCCTCTGTTCTCTAGCCCTCTGTTCTCTCCCCCTCTGTTCTCTCCCCTTCTGTTCTCTAGACCTCTGTTCTCTAGTCCTCTCTTCTCTAGTCCTCTGTCCTCTAGTCCTCTGTTCTCTCCCCCTCTGTTCTCTCCCCCTCTGTTCTCTAGTCCTCTGTTCTCTCCCCCTCTGTTCACTAGTCCTCTGTCCTCTAGCCCTCTGTTCTCTCCCCCTTTGTTCTCTAGCCCTCTGTTCTCTCCCCCTCTGTTCTCTCCCCCTCTGTTCTCTAGTCCTCTGTTCTCTCCCCCTCTGTTCTCTCCCCCTCTGTTCACTAGTCCTCTGTTCTCTAGCCCTCTGTTCGCTAGCCCTTTGTTCTCTAGCCCTCTGTTCTCTAGTCCTCTGTTCTCTCCCACTCTGTTCTCTAGTCCTCTGTTCTCTAGTCCTCTGTTCTCTCTCCCTCTGTCCTCTAGTCCTCTGTTCTCTCCCCCTCTGTTCTCTCCCCCTCTGTTCTCTAGACCTCTGTTCTCTAGTCCTCTCTTCTCTAGTCCTCTCTTCTCTAGTCCTCTGTTCTCTAGCCCTCTGTTCTCTCCCCCTCTGTTCTCTAACCCTCTGTTCTCTCCCCCTCTGTTCTCTCCCCCTCTGTTCTCTAGTCCTCTGTTCTCTCCCCCTCTGTTCTCTCCCCCTCTGTTCTCTAGTCCTCTGTTCTCTAGCCCTCTGTTCTCTAGCCCTCTGTTCTCTAGCCCTCTGTTCTCTCCCCCTCTGTTCTCTGGTCCTCTGTTCTCTCCCCCTCTGTTCTCTCCCCCTCTGTTCTCTAGCCCTCTGTTCTCTAGTCCTCTGTTTTCTCCCCCTCTGTTCACTCCCCCTCTGTTTTCTCCCCCTTTGTTTTCTCCCCCTCTGTTCACTCCCCCTCTGTTCACTCCCCCTCTGTTCTCTAGCCCTCTGTTCTCTCCCCCTCTGTTCTCTCCCCCTCTGTTCTCTAGCCCTCTGTTCTCTCCCCCTCTGTCCTCTCCCCCTCTGTCCTCTAGCCCTCTGTTCGCTAGCCATCTGTCCTCTAGTCCTCTGTCCTCTAGTCCTCTGTTCTCTAGCCATCTGTTCTCTCCCCCTCTGTTCTCTAGCCCTCTGTTCTCTCCCCCTCTGTTCTCTAGCCCTCTGTCCTCTAGTCCTCTGTTCTCTCCCCCTCTGTCCTCTAGTCCTCTGTTCTCTCCCCCTCTGTTCTCTCCCCCTCTGTTCACTAGTCCTCTGTCCTCTAGCCCTCTGTTCTCTCCCCCTTTGTTCTCTAGCCCTCTGTTCTCTCCCCCTCTGTTCTCTCCCCCTCTGTTCTCTAGTCCTCTGTTCTCTAGCCCTCTGTTCTCTCCCCCTCTGTTCTCTCCCCCTCTGTTCTCTAGTCCTCTGTTCTCTAGCCATCTGTTCTCTCCCCCTTTGTCCTCTAGCCCTCTGTTCTCTCCCCCTTTGTTCTCTAGCCCTCTGTTCTCTCCCCCTCTGTTCTCTAGTCCTCTGTTCTCTAGTCCTCTGTTCTCTAGCCCTCTGTTCTCTCCCCCTCTGTTCTCTCCCCCTCTGTTCACTAGTCCTCTGTTCTCTAGCCCTCTGTTCGCTAGCCCTCTGTTCTCTAGCCCTCTGTTCTCTAGTCCTCTGTTCTCTCCCCCACTGTTCTCTAGTCCTCTGTTCTCTAGTACTCTGTTCTCTCCCCCTCTGTCCTCTAGTCCTCTGTTCTCTCCCCCTCTGTTCTCTCCCCCTCTGTTCTCTAGACCTCTGTTCTCTAGTCCTCTCTTCTCTAGTCCTCTCTTCTCTAGTCCTCTGTTCTCTAGCCCTCTGTTCTCTAACCCTCTGTTCTCTCCCCCTCTGTTCTCGCCCCCTCTGTTCTCTAGTCCTCTGTTCTCTCCCCCTCTGTTCTCTCCCCCTCTGTTCTCTAGTCCTCTGTTCTCTAGCCCTCTGTTCTCTAGCCCTCTGTTCTCTAGCCCTCTGTTCTCTCCCCCTCTGTTCTCTAGCCCTCTGTTCTCTGGTCCTCTGTTCTCTCCCCCTCTGTTCTCTCCCCCTCTGTTCTCTAGTCCTCTGTTCTCTAGTCCTCTGTTTTCTCCCCCTCTGTTCACTCCCCCTCTGTTTTCTCCCCCTTTGTTTTCTCCCCCTCTGTTCACTCCCCCTCTGTTCACTCCCCCTCTGTTCTCTAGCCCTCTGTTCTCTCCCCCTCCGTTCTCTCCCCCTCTGTTCTCTAGCCATCTGTTCTCTCCCCCTCTGTCCTCTCCCCCTCTGTCCTCTAGCCCTCTGTTCGCTAGCCATCTGTCCTCTAGTCCTCTGTCCTCTAGTCCTCTGTTCTCTAGCCATCTGTTCTCTCCCCCTCTGTTCTCTAGCCCTCTGTTCTCTCCCCCTCTGTTCTCTAGCCCTCTGTCCTCTAGTCCTCTGTTCTCTCCCCCTCTGTCCTCTAGTCCTCTGTTCTCTCCCCCTCTGTCCTCTAGTCCTCTGTTCTCTAGCCCTCTGTTCTCTCCCCCTCTGTTCTCTCCCCCTCTGTTCTCTCCCCCTCTGTTCTCTAGTCCTCTGTTCTCTACCCCTCTGTCCTCTAGTCCTCTGTTCTCTAGCCCTCTGTTCTCTCCCCCTCTGTCCTCTCCCCCTCTGTCCTCTAGCCCTCTGTTCGCTAGCCATCTGTCCTCTAGTCCTCTGTCCTCTAGTCCTCTGTTCTCTAGCCATCTGTTCTCTCCCCCTCTGTTCTCTAGCCCTCTGTTCTCTCCCCCTCTGTTCTCTCCCCCTCTGTCCTCTAGTCCTCTGTTCTCTCCCCCTCTGTTCTCTAGTCCTCTGTTTTCTCCCCCTCTGTTCTCTCCCCCTCTGTTCTCTAGTCCTCTGTTCTCTACCCCTCTGTCCTCTAGTCCTCTGTTCTCTAGCCCTCTGTTCTCTCCCCGTCTGTTCTCTCCCCCTCTGTCCTCTAGTCCTCTGTTCTCTAGCCCTCTGTCCTCTCCCCCTCTGTCCTCTAGCCCTCTGTTCGCTAGCCATCTGTCCTCTAGTCCTCTGTCCTCTAGTCCTCTTTTCTCTAGCCATCTGTTCTCTCCCCCTCTGTTCTCTAGCCCTCTGTTCTCTCCCCCTCTGTTCTCTAGCCCTCTGTCCTCTAGTCCTCTGTTCTCTCCCCCTCTGTCCTCTAGTCCTCTGTTCTCTCCCCCTCTGTTCTCTAGTCCTCTGTTTTCTCCCCCTCTGTTCTCTCCCCCTCTGTTCTCTAGTCCTCTGTTCTCTACCCCTCTGTCCTCTAGTCCTCTGTTCTCTAGCCCTCTGTTCTCTCCCCGTCTGTTCTCTCCCCCTCTGTTCTCTAGTCCTCTGTTTTCTCCCCCTCTGGTCTCTCCCCCTCTGTTCTCTCCCCCTCTGTTCTCTAGTCCTCTGTTCTCTCCCCCTCTGTCCTCTAGTCCTCTGTTCTCTAGCCCTCTGTCCTCTAGTCCTCTGTCCTCTAGTCCTCTGTTCTCTAGCCCTCTGTCCTCTAGTCCTCTGGTCTCTAGTCCTCTGTTCTCTCCCCCTCTGTCCTCTAGTCCTCTGTTCTCTAGCCCTCTGTCCTCTAGTCCTCTGTCCTCTAGTCGTCTGTTCTCTAGCCCTCTGTCCTCTAGTCCTCTGTTCTCTAGCCCTCTGTCCTCTAGTCCTCTGTTCTCTACTGTCTTCCTGTGCAACTACAGTAGTGATTCTGATTCGAACAGAGATTCTGATGCTTTTGAGGGGTGAGAAACCAGTTTGACTAATCACTGTTTTGAAACTTAATAACATTTCAAATAAAATGAAGAAAACAACTTAATGAAAGATCCCTTTTCAGTCTGTCCTTTTATACATCTACACAGCACATACTCCACTGTTCTCCAGATATGGGTCCACACTTTTCAGTGTTAGATTAACACACTGCTTAGTGTAAAGTCTGATTTGCAAATTTTCCAGAGTGCCTTGCCTTTCAGGTGACTTGTAGAGTGACCAACAATGATGTATTTGTTTTGTTAGTGACAGACACATGGTTGTTGCATTCACCCATGTTCAGTCCTGTAGCCTTCACCAAATGAGATCCTAAGCTAATAGGTTATCATTCAAATGAAATGCTTTAACACAACGGCTCTGGCAGCTCCTGGCTGGCTGATGGCTCTGGCAGCTCCTTTCTGGCTGACGGCTTTGGCAGGTTCTGGCTGACTGACGGCTCTGGCAGCTCCTGGCTGGCTGACGGCTCTGGCTGACGGCTCTGGCAGATTCTGGCTGACTGATGGCTCTGGCAGCTCCTTGCTGGCTGACGGCTCCCTCAGGTCCTGGCTGACTGACGGCTCTGGCAGGTCCTGGCTGACTGACGGCTCTGGCAGGTCCTGGCTGACTGACGACTCTGACAGCTCCTTGCTGGCTGACGGCTCTGGCAAGTCCTGGCTGACTGACGGCTCTGGCAGGTCCTGGGTCCAGGGCTCGGGACAGACTGGCGGCTCTGACCGCTCAGGACAGACTGGCGGCTTTGATGGCTCAGGACACACTGGCGGCTCTAGTAGCTCAGGACAGATGGGAGACTAGCAGCACAGGACAGACGGGAGACTCTAGCAGCTCAGGACAGACGGGAGACTCTAGCAGCTCAGGACAGATGAGGCGCACTGAAGGCCTGGTGCGTGGTGCCGGCACTGGTGGTACTGGGCCGAGGACACGCACCTCGGGGCGAGTGCGGGGAGGAGGAACAGGGAGAACTGGGCTCTGGCGACGCACAGGAAGCCCGGTGCGGGGGGCAGCCACCAGAGGGCTGGTGCGTGGAGATAGCACCGGATAAAACTGGACTGTGCAGGCGCACTGGAGATCTGGAGCACCGAGCCTGCCCAACCTTACCTGGTTGAATGCTCCCGGTCACCCTGCCAGTGCGGCGAGGTGGAATAGCCCGCACTGGGCTGTGCTGGCGAACCGGGGACTCCATGCGTAAGGCTGGTGCCATGTACACCGGCCCGAGAAGACGCACTGGAGACCAGATGCGTAGAGCCGGCTTCATGGCACCTGGCTCGATGCCCACTCTTGCCCAGCCGATACGAGGAGCTGGAATGTACCGCACCGGGCTATGCACACGCACCGGGGACACCGTGCACTCCACCGCATAACACGGTGCCTGCCCGGTACAACGCCCTCTCTCTCCACGGTAAGCACGGGGAGCTGGCGCAGGTCTCCTACCTGACTTCGCCACACTCCCCGTGTGCCCTCCCCCAATACATTTTTGGGGCTGCCACTCTGGCTTTTCAGCCGCTCTGCCGTGCTGCCTCCTCATACCGGCGCCTCTCTGCTTTCACTGCCTCCAGCTCTGCTATTCCCCAGGGTCCTTTCCCCAGGGTCCCCAGGTTAACTACACGTTAACGTGTAACGGTTTTCTTCCTGGGAAGGAGAGGAGGACCAAAATGCAGCGTAGTTGAAGCGTGTTGAACATGTTTAATAAAAGACTATAACATGAACACATACAAAATAAAAAACGTGGAAAAACCCGAAACAGTCCTATCTGGTGCAGAGAACACAAAGACAGGAAACAACCACCCACAAACCCCAACACAAAACAAAACAAGCTACCTAAATATGGTTCCCAATCAGAGACAAATGACTAACACCTGCCTCTGATTGAGAACCATATCAGGCCATACATAGAAACGGACAAACTAGACACACAACATAGAATGCCCATCCAGCTCACGTCCTGACCAACACTAAAATGAGGAAAACACAACAGAACCATGGTCAGAACGTGACACATAGACAATAACCCACGAAATACCCAAAGAAGATGGCTGCCTAAATATGATTCCCAATCAGAGACAACGATAAACACCTGCCTCTAATTGAGAACCAATCTAGGCAACCATAGACATATATAAACACCTAGATAGTAAACAACCCCCATAGACCAACATAAACACCTAGTTGAAAACAACCTCAAAAATCTACAAAAACCCCTAGAATGAGACAAAAACACACATATCACCCATGTCACACCCTGACCTAACCAAAATAATAAATAAAACAAAGAATACTAAGGTCAGGGCGTGACAATAGGAGAGACACTTCAAAACCTTCTGATTTATTTTTTTTATTGTCTTTGTCATTTATGAATGTGTTACTCAATGCATTTCTAAGGGCTACTGTAGTAAAACCCAAATGTAATATTTTATCCAATATTTTTCTAATTATATATTTTTTTAAATACCTAAAGGTGTCCTTTGATAACATCAATATCAAGTACATACTAAAAAACAGACATTCTAACAAACAATTTCAAAAAAAATCTACCTGCAATAGAGCATGCTGGGAAATATGATAATAATGGGTGTGGTTTTTGTTTAACACCAGTTCTTAACACCAACACTGGAGCAGTTTTACACCAACAGGTGTTAATGTAATACTTACAGAGTTAATTTAACTCCCGAATTAACACTGGCCAATTTCATGAGTACTGTCATATAGATAGAGTCGCTCTCTATCATGAATTTGTATACATTCATCTAAAATTCAAGCTGCCACAAGCACAGTCCTCCTATCTCCACCTGCAGAACGAGGCACAACACACAAGCAGCTCAGTAGGAATGTGACGTCAACTCTGTAGAACTCTGCGTCCCGAAACCCAAATCATTCCCCATTACACTACATTTCCTCCGATGGAACTGGAGAAAATGAAGACACAGTAGAAGGCAACACTGCAGAAGTAATATAGAGGAAACACAGGTCAGACAGCATGCGGCGTGGTAAGACTAATACAGACCATTTTAGCAGTCACCCCAACAATCAATCTGTGGATTAATAAATCTCTCAGCAGAAGAGGACAATAGAAATAAATGGGATTCACAATTCTCTCTCTCTCTCTCTCTTGACCTCAATGTCAAGAAGCAAACATACTATCAGGAATCACACACATCCTCTCATCACATCCCAACAAAGCCATGATGAGATATTAGCCATGATAAACTGAAACACACTGAAACAGACAAAGGCAAGCACACATGCAATTACTCTCTCTCTCTCTCTCTCTCTCTCTCTCTCTCTCTCTCTCTCTCTCGCTCTCTCTTTCTCTTGCTCTAGCTCTCGCTCTCTCTCTCGCTCTCTCTCTCTCCAATTCAAAGGGGCTTTACTGACATGGGAAATGTGTTTACATTGCCAAAGCAAGTGAAGTAAACAATATCCAAAAGTGAGAAGAATTTAACAGTAAACAGTACAATTAAAAAGTTTGAAAAAGATAAAGACGTTTCAAGTGTTATATTATCAGCTACAGTATTGTACAGTGTTTTAGCAATGTGCAAATTGTTGTAGTACAAATAGTAGGGAAAGATAAATAAACAGATATATATTGGTGGTATTTACAATGTTGTTTAAGCTTCACTGGTTGCCCTTTTCTCATGACAACAGGCTACAAATCTTGCTGCTGTGATTGCACACTGCGGTATTTTGCCTACCAGATATGGAAGTTTATCAATGTTTGATTTGTTTTCAAATGATTTGTGGGTCTGTTTGATCTGTTGGGAAATACAGTGCATTCAAAGTATTCAGTCCTCTTGACGTTTTCCACATTTTGTTAAGTTACAGCCTTATTCTAATATGGATTAAATAAATACATCATAAATCCTCATCAATCTACACACAATACCCCATAATGACATCACAATACCCCATAATGACATCACAATACCCCATAATGACATCACAATACCCCATAATGACATCACAATACCCATTAATGATGAAGCATTTTTTTTTGTATATATATTTAGCAAATTTAAAAAATATAAAAACAGAAAAACCTTATTTACATAAGTCTTCAGACCCTTTGCTATGAGTCTCGACATTGAGCACAGGTGCATCCTGTTTTCATTGATCATCCTTGAGATGTTTCTACAACTTTATTGGAGTCCACCTGTGGCAAATTGAATTGATTGGACATGACTTGGAAAGGCACACACCTGTTTATATAAGGTCCGATAGTTGACAGTGCATGTCAGAGCAAAAACCAAGCCATGAGGTCAAAGGAATTGTCCATAGAACTCTGAGACAGGATTGTGTCGAGGCACAGATCTGGGGAAGGGTACCAAAACAATTCTGCAGCATTGAAGGTCCCCAAGAACAAAGTGGCCTCCATTATTCTTAAATGGAAGAAGTGTATAACCAACAAGACTCTTCCTAGAGCTGGATGCCTGGCCAAACTGAGCTATCGGGGGAGAAGGACCTGATGGTCACTCTGACAGAGCTCCAGAGTTCCTCTGTGGAGATGTGAGAACCTTCCAAAAGGACAACTATCTCTGTAGCACTCCACCAATCAGGCCTTTATGGTAGAGTGGCCAGGCGGAAGCCAGTCCTCACTAAAATGCACACGACAGCCCACTTGGAGTTTGCCAAAAGGCTACTAAATAAATATGACCATGAGAAACAAGATTCTCTGGTCTGATGAAACTCTTTGAATGCCAAGCATCATGTCAAGCATCATGTCTGGAGGAAACCTGGCACCATCCCTAACGTGAAGCATGGTGGTGGCAGCATCATGCTGTGGGGATGTTTTTCAATGGTAGGGACTGGGAGAGTAGGCATGATCAAGGGACAGATGAACGGAGCAAAGTACAGAGAGATCCTTGATTAAAACCTGCTCCAGATCCCTCAGGACCTTAGACTGGGGTGAAGATTAAACTTCCAAAAGGACAATGACCCTAAGCACACAGCCAAGATAACGTAGGAGTGGCTTCGGATCAAGTCTCTGAATGTCCTTGAGTGGACCAGCCAGAGCCCAGACTTGAACTTGATCGAACATCTTTGGAAAGACCTGAGAATCGCTGTAAAGCAACTCTCCCCATCCAACCTGACAGAACCTGAGAGAATCTGTAGAAAAGAATGGGAGAAACTCCCTAAATACAGGTGTGCCAAGCTTGTAGCGTCATTACCCAAGAAGACTGGAGGCTGTAATCGCTGCAAAACGTGCTTCATCATAGTACTGAGTAAAGGGTCTGAATAATTATGTAAATGTAATATTTCAGTTTTTTTATATTTATTTAATATTTCTAAAAACCTGTTTTTGCTTTGTCATTATGGGCTGTGTGTGTAGATTGATGAGGGGAAAAAAACATTTCATACATTTTAGAATGAGGCTGTAATGTTGAAAGAGTCAAGGGCTATGAACAGTTTCCACCTCATTTTGTGGGCAGTGTGCACATAGCCTGTCTTCTCTTGAGAGCAATGTCTGCCCCTATAGGGCTGTACCTCTTACCTGACAGGGCTGTATCTCTTACCTGACAGGGCTGTTCCTCCTACCTGACAGAGCTGTACTTCTTACCTGACAGAGCTGTACCTCTTACCTGACAGGGCTGTACCTCTTACCTGACAGGGCTGTCCCTAATACCTGACAGGGCTGTTACTCTTATCTGACAGGGCTGTTCCTATTACCTGACAGGGCTGTCCCTCTTACCTGACAGAGCTGTGCCTCTTACCTGACAGGGCTGTCCCTCTTACCTGACAGGGCTGTCCCTCTTACCTGACAGGGCTGTTCCTCTTACCTGACAGGGCTGTTCCTCCTACCTGACAGAGCTGTCCCTCCTACTTGACAGGGCTGTCCCTCCTACTTGACAGGGCTGTTCCTCCTACCTGACAGGGCTGTTCCTCGTACTTGACAGGGCTGTTCCTCCTACTTGACCGGGCTGTTCATCCTACCTGACAGGGCTGTTCCTCCTACCTGACAGGGCTGTTCCTCCTACTTGACAGGGCTGTTCCTCCTACTTGACAGGGCTGTTCCTCCTACCTGACAGGGCTGTCCATTCTACCTGACAGGGCTGTTCCACAACCGAGTGTCTTTAATAGGGAATGCTCCGACACCCGGCCTGGTTCTGTGTCTAGGAACCGTCTTGTGGGAGCAGAGCACCCTCACTGGTTTGTATGGAACGATCTGTCAGATAAGAGGTGCCAGGGTCATGCAGGATTTTAAAATCAGACCGATACTTTACAGCCATCCAGTGTGGTGCAGAGAAACGTGAAGTGATGTGCTCATTCCTTCTAGTGCTGCAGTGTTCTGGACCAGATCTAAATATCTAATAGTAGAGACTGAGCAGCTGGACAGGAAGGCATTAAAGTAGTCTAGCCTAGATGATAGTAGAGACTGAGCAGCTGGACAGGAGGGCATTATAGTAGTCTAGCCTAGATTAAACAAATGCATGGACCAGATTCTCGGGCATCTGGCTGTGAGATGAAGTTTCTAATTCTGAAAACATTCCTGAGATTGAAGTATGTTGTTCTTGATATGCTTTTATATGGTTGTCAAAAGTTAGGCCGGGGTCAAAGGTAACACCAAGGATTTTAACAACAATGTTAGGTGTAATGAGGCAACCATCAACGTTGAGAGTGAAGTCTGACACAGCCTTGTGGAAGTTACCTTTGGTGCTGAGTTTTAGGCTGAGGTAGGTGCAATTATTTGTGTGCTCTAGGGCAACGGTGTCTAGATGGAATTTGTATTTGTTTTCCTGACCACTTAACCTTTTTTGGAGCACCAATAGACCCAAATCTGGCAGAATCTGTGCAGAAGATCTAGGTGCTGCTGTAGGCCCTCCTTGGTTGGTGACAGAAGCACCAGATCATCAGCAAACAGTAGACATTTGACTTCAGATTCTAATAGGGTGAGGCCGGGTGCTGCAGACTGTTCTATTGCCCTCGCCAATTCATTGATATACAGTATGTATGTTGAAGAGGGTGGGGCTCAGGCTGATTGATTCATTGATTTTATAACTGTCATATGTTTTTCTTCCAACACTGCTTTCCATCAATTTGTATAGCAGACCCTCATGCCAAATTGAGTCAAATTTGAAATCAACAAAGCATGAGAAGACGTTTCTTTTGTTTGTTTGTTGGGTGTGCTGGGTGGATACAGTGGCTTGCGAAAGTATTCACCCCCCTTGGCATTTTTCCTATTTTGTTGCCTTATAACCTGGAATTAAAATTGATTTTTTTGGGGGGCTTTTATTATTTTATATACACAACATGCCTACCACTTTGAAAATGCAAAATATATATCTTTTTTTAAACAAACAAGAATAAGAAAAGCATAAAGAAAACTTGAGTGAGTCTCTTGGGGTATGTCTCTATAAGCTTGGCACATCTGGGATTTTGCCCATTCTTCAAGGCAAAACTGCTCCAGCTCCTTCAAGTTGGATGGGTTCCGCTGGTGTAGAGCAGTTTGTAAGTCATACCACAGATTCTCAATTAGATTTAGTTCTGGGCATTGACTAGGCCATTCCAAGACATTTAAATGTTTCCCCTTAACAATTTGCTTTTGTCACATGGGATGACGCTGGAGAGACGAAGCAGGTACGGGGAGTCAAACATTTAATAACGAAAGGACATGGAACGAGACAGGAACAGCGTCAGGAAACGAGTAACGGCAGCGGAGAACAGAGCAGGGAACTGACACATACAGGTAATAAACAGGTGATGAGTGAGTCCAGGTGAGTCCGATATTGCTGATGCGCATGACGAGGGAAGGCAGGTGTGCGTAATAGATGGCAGGAGTGCATGATGCAGGGCTGTTGGCGCCCTAAAGCGCCAGGTAGGGAAGAGTGGGAGCAGACCTGACAGCTTTAGCAGTATGTTTAGGGTCATTGTCCTGCTGGAAGGTGAACCTCCGCCCCAGTCTCAAATCTCTGTAAGACTGACACAGGTTTCCCTCAAGAAAATATATGTATCTATGTAGCCCCATGTAGCCCCATGTACCATTCCTTCAATTCTAACCAGTTTCCCAGTCCCTGCATATGAAAAACACCCCCACAGCATGATGCTGCCACCACCATGCTTCACTGTGGGGATGGTGTTCTCGGGGTGATGCTAGGTGTTGGGTATGCGCCAGCATAGCGTTTTCCTTGATGGCCAAAAAGCTCAATTTTAGTCTAATCTGACCAGAGTACCTTCTTCCATATTTTTGCGGAGTCTCCCACATGCCTTTTGGCGAATACCAAATGTGTTTTCTTTTTTTTTTCTGCCCACTCTTCCGTAAAGCCCAGCTCTGTGGAGTGTACGGCTTAAAGTGGTCCTATGGACAGATACTCCAATCTCCGCTGTGGAGCTTTGCAGCTCCATCAGGGTTATCTTTGTTCTCATTGTTGCCTCTCTGATTAATGCTCTCCTTGCCTGGTCCGTGAGTTTTGGTGGGCGGCCCTCTCTTGGCAGGTTTGTTGTGGTGCCATATTCTTTACATTTGTTAATAATGGATTAATGGGGCTCCATGGGATGATCAAAGTTTCTGATATTTTTTTACAACCCTACCCTGATCTGCACTTCTCCGCAACTTTGTCGCTGACCTGTTTGGAGAGCATCTTGGTCTTCACGATGCCGCTTGCTTGGTAGTGCCCCTTGCTTAGTGGTGTTGCAGATTCAGGGGCCTTTCAGAACAGTTATATATATACTGAGATCATGTGACAGATCATGTGACACTTAAATAAAGTCCACATGTGTGCAATGTAACAAATTATGTGACTTCTGAAGGTAATTGGTTGCACCAGATCTTATTTAGTGGCTTCAT
Source organism: Oncorhynchus mykiss (assembly GCF_013265735.2). Taxonomy (NCBI): domain Eukaryota; kingdom Metazoa; phylum Chordata; class Actinopteri; order Salmoniformes; family Salmonidae; genus Oncorhynchus; species Oncorhynchus mykiss. The sequence continues at coordinate 41,300,163 of NC_048593.1, forward strand.
AGCAAAGGGGATGAAAACGCGCACCACTTTTCTGTTGTCATTTTATTTTTTTTTCATTTCACCAATTTGGACTATTTTCTGTAAATCCAAATAAAAATCTATTTCAATTACAGGTTGTAATGCAACAAAATAGTAAAAACACAAAGGGGGATGAATGCCTTTGCAAGGCACATAGTCTGTCATATGGTTGGTGAGAAGCCAATTTGGCATTTGGAAATTTGGACCAGACAGGGTAGGAACCATAGTGTTGATCACTGAGGAAATGTTGTAGTCTGCTGTTGATGATACTGCAGAGGATTTTTTCAAAGATTGCTGGTGATGCAGATTCCCCACTGTAATTATTGGGGTCAAATGTGTGTCCACTTCTTTGGATTGGTTCCAAATATTGGGGAAGATGCCAGAGCTAAGGACGATGTTAAAGACATTAAGTATAGTCAAATTGAATTTGTGGTCTGTATAATTTATCATTTCATTGAGGATACCATCAACACCGCAGGCCTTTTTGCGTTTGAGGGCTTGTATTTTGTTCTGTAGTTCATTAAAATGATTGGATAATCCCGTGGGTTCTTTAATAGTTGATTTTAAGATTTCTATTTGATAATGTACAGTGGCAAGAAAAAGTACGTGAACCCTTTGGAATTATCTGGATTTCTGCATAACTTGGTCATAAGATTTGATCTGATCTTCATCTAAGTCACAGCAATAGACAAACACAGTGTGCTTAAACTAATAACACACAACTTATTGTATTTTTCTTGTCTATATTGAATATATAATTTAAACGTTCACAGTGTAGTTTGGAAAAACTAGGTGAACCCCTAGGCTAATGACTTCTCCAAAAGCTAAATGGAGTCAGGAGTCTGCAAACCTGGAGTTCAGTCAATGAGACGAGATTGGAGATATTGGTTAGAGCTGACCTGCCCTATAAAAAATACTATTCTTGCTAATCACAGCATTGCCTGATTGCCTGAACAAAAGAGATCTCAGAAGACCTAGATTAAGAATTGTTGACTTGCGTAAAGCTGGAAAGGGTTACAATGTATCTCTAAAAGCCTTGTTGTTTGCCAGTCCACGGTAAGACAAATTGTCTATAAATGGAGAAAGTTCAGCGCTGTTGCTACTCTCCCTAGGAGTGGCCGTCCTGCAAAGATGACTACAAGTGCACAGTGCAGAATGCTCAATGAGGTTAAGAAGAATCCTAGAGTGTCAGCTAAAGTCTTACATAAATCTCTGGAACATGCTAACATCTCTGTTGATGAGTCTACGATACGTAAAACACTAAACAAGAATGTTATTCATAAGAGGACACCACGGAAGGTAAAAAAAAACATTGCTGCGCGTCTGAAATCCGCAAAAGAGCACCTGAATGCTCCACAGCTCTTCTGCCAAGATATTCTGTGGACAGATGAAACTACAGTTGAGTTGTTTTGAAGGAACACACAACACTATGTGTGGAGAAAAGAAGTCACAGCACACCAACATCAACATCAAAACCTCATCCCAACTGTAAAGTATGGTGGAGGGAGAACCATGGTTTGTGGCAGCTTCGCTGCCTCAGGGCCTGAAACAGCTTGCTATCATCAACGGAAAAATTAATTTCCAAGTTTATCAAGACATTTTGATGGAGAATGTAAGGCTGTCTTTCCACCAATTGAAGGTCAACAGAAGTTGGGTGATGCAACAGGACAACAACCCAAAACACAGAAGTAAATCAACAAAGGAATGGCTTCAAGAGAAGAAAATATGCCTGTTGGAGTGGCCCAGTCAGTGTCCTGACCCAATTGAAATGCTGTGGCATGACCTCAAGAGAGCGGTTCACACCAGACATCCCAAGAACAGAAGCTGAACTGAACCAGTTTTGTAAGGAATGGTCCAAAAATTCTCCTGACCGTTGTGCAGGTCTAATTTGCAACTACAGAAAACATTTGTTTGAGGTTATTTGCTGCCAAAGGAGGGTCAACTATTTAATAAATCCAAGGCTTCACATACTTTTTTCCACCCTGTACTGTGAATATTTACACTGCGTGTTCAATAAAGACTTGAACATGTATAATTATTTGTTTTATTAGTTTAAGCAGACTGTGCTTGTCTGTTGTTGTGACTTAGATGAAGATCAGATCAAATTTTATGACCAATTTCATTTCAAAATCCAGGTAATTCCATTGGCTTCACATACTTTTTCCTGCTACTGTATATGTTTTTGCTGTTTGTTCTTTGTTCTTTGTTGTGGAGCCGAAAACATTTGAGAAGTGGTTATCCATATATCTCCATTTTGGATAGATAACTCTTTGTGTTGTTGTTTGTTTAGTGTTTTCCAATTTTCCCAGAAGATTCTATGTATTCTTCAATTACTTTCAGCTGATTTCTGACGTGCTGTTCCTTATTTTTGCATAGTGTATTTCTGTATTGTTTTAGTGATTCACCATAGTGAAGGCGTAGCCTCATGTTTTCTGGGTCTCTATGTGTTTGGTTGGACAGGTTTCTCATTTTCTTTTTGATGGTTTTGCATTCTTCATCAAACAATTTGTCATTGCTGTTAATGTTCTTAGGTTGTCTGCTTGACATTTTTTAGATTTGATAGTGAAGCTGAAAAGGTCAAATATACTGTTTAGGCATTCTACTGCCAAGTTTACACCATCACTTATACAGTGGAACGTTTTGTTCAGGAAGTTGTCTAAAAGGGATTGAATTTGTTCTTGCCTAAATTTGTATTAATAGTATGCAGTTCCTTGGGATTTGATGCCTCACGATTTAATGTTGCTCTGTTCCAGTAGACTGTGTTTTTGCTGTGATCTGATAGGGGTATCAGTGGAAGGACTGGACGCTCTGAGAGACTCAGGATTGAGGTCTGTGATATAATAATTTAAAAGAACTACTGCCATGTGATGAGCTGTAGATGTACCTACTGTAGAAGTCCCCTCGAAGCCTTCCATTGACTATCTTCATACCCAGCGTGCGAAGGAGCCGCAGGAGTTGTGACCCCTTTTTGTTGGTTGTTTTGTCGTAGTTTTGTCCAATGGGGGCATATTTGGGAGGGAATGCTGTCATCTCCAGGTAGATGTTTGTCAACCTGTGTGTTCTGGAAAGTAGGCCAGCACAGACTAGTACATGTCCCTGGGCCTGGAAAGGGTTGATGTCCCCCTCTAGGATGGAGAAGCTGTTATCATTAAAGTATGGGGATTCTAATGAGGGGATAAAGGTAGCACACAGGAGGACATTTTTCTCAGTTGAGATAATTTCCTCTTGAATTTTTGCCAAATGTAAAATGTTCCTGTTTTGACTAATTTAATAGAGTGGGTTAGGTCTGATCTATACCAAATTAAAATACCCCCCGAGTTTCTACCCTATGTCACACCTGGTAGTTTGGTGGATGGGACTACCAGCTCTCTGTAACACTCGCTCTCTCTCAATAGATAAGATGTACTTTCCTCTCTCTGCTGGTCTTTCTATCTAATCCCTCTCTCTCTCTCTCTCTCTCTCTCTCTCTCTCAATAGATGAGATGTATTTTCCTCTCCGACAACCTTTTAAAGTAATAGATGAACCACTCTATACAGATCAGGGAAATTCAGAGGCACGGCAGCCTATTCTCTCTCTCTCGTTATGTAGCAAGGAGGTAAAGGAACAATCACTGTGTCACAAGTCAGCCGCTGGTGTATACTGTGGCCTATTAAAACCTCTTCAGGATTGGTGGGTCCCCTGCTGGACGGTTGAGCTAACGTAGGCCAATGCGATTAGAATGAGGTTGTCAGTAACAAGAACATTTCCCAGGATATCGACATATCTGATATGGGCAGAAAGCTTACATTCTTGTTAATCTAACTGCACTGTCCAATTTACAGTATCTATTACAGTGAAAGAATACCATGCCTTTGTGTGAGGAGAGTGCATGGTTTTGAACGTGAACAGTTACTAATAAACAAATTAGGCACATTTGGACAGTCTTGTACAATAAATTTTAACAGATATGCAATGGTTCATTAGATCAGTCTGAAACTTTGCACATACACTGCTGCCATCTAGTGGCCAAAGTCTAAATTGCAGCTGGGCTGGAATAATACATTATGGCCTTTGTCTTGCAAAAATATGTTTTTTCTTTGTTTTATCTTCCACCAGATCTAATGTGTTATATTATTATAGATTCCTTTCACATTTGCATGTCCTTGCTTCAGAGCCTGAGCTTCAGGCAGTTAGATTTGGGTATGTCATTTTAGGCGAAAATTGAAAAAAAGATACTGTGAAGAGACGAAACCCTGAGGACAGTTTGGGGCAAATCACCTGGTCGGTTTTATCTCTCTGTCCATCTGAGTAAATCCAATAAGCAGTGTCCATCTCTCTCTTCTCTCTCTCCACTCACTCATTCACTCTCTCACACACACTCATTCACTCTCTCACACACACTCATTCAGTCTCTCACACACGCTTTTTAACCCTCTCTTTATTTCCCTTTTTCTCTGAATTTCACCCTGTCTTTCACTCTGGCTCTCTCATGTTCACTTAATCTCGGTCTCTACCCCTCCAAACTGAGATAACAACATGGGAACAAACAACCCCCGTGGCCCTGGCTGACAGCTGGCATAACAACATGGGAACCAACAACCCCCCAAGGCCCTGGCTGACAGCTGGCATAACAACATGGGAACCAACAACCCCCCCAAGGCCCTGGCTGACAGCTGGCATAACAACATGGGAACCAACAACCCCTCAAGGCCCTGGTTGACAGCTGAAGTAACAACATGGGAACCAACAACCCCTCAAGGCCCTGGCTGACAAGCTGGCATAACAACATGGGAACCAACAACCCCCCAAGGCCCTGGCTGACAGCTGGCATAACAACATGGGAACCAACAACCCCCCAAGGCCCTGGCTGACAGCTGGCATAACAACATGGGAACCAACAAACCCCAAGGCCCTGGCTGACAAGCTGGCATAACGACATGGGAACCAACAACCCCCCAAGGCCCTGGCTGACAAGCTGGCATAACAACATGGGAACCAACAACCCCAGTGGCCCTGGCTGACAGCTGGCATAACAACATGGGAACCAACAACCCCAGTGGCCTTGGCCGACAGCTGAAGTAACAACATCAGTGTGGATGAGGAGCAGTGATCTCAGCATTAACATATTGTATTATTGTGTGTGTGTGTGTGTGTGTGTGTGTGTGTGTGTCACAGTATTAGCATATTGTAGCAATTGTGATTGTGTTTGATTAATTAAAACCCACGCAAACACTAGTGGTCCCTGAGCAGGTGCTGAGAGAGAGAGAAAGAGAGAGAGAGATGGAGACAGAGTAGGAGAAAGAGAAAGATGGAGACAGAGAGAGACAGATAGATGGAAACTGAGAGAGCAGGTTACAGAGAGAGCCAGGGGGAGAGAGTGGGAGAAAGAGCGAGCAAGAGAGCGAGCGAGGGTTACTGAGAGAGACAGAGAGAGAGAGCAACATAGTCTTCTTCAAACAGTAATCAGTACCTTCATCTCCTGTTTCTATTGCAGGGCACTACCCCCAGTCTATCCCCTTAATGTTCAGTGCCAAGCAGAGACACATCGGGTCCCACTTTGACCGTCTCTGGTATGACTCTGCCAGGGATCAAAACTCCCAACCATCCAATCTCAGGACGCACACTAACCACAAGGCCATTGAGTTGGTTTCCCAAAGCTCTAAGTACGGACTCCTAAACATTTCCCCTGTAAGTGATAGTGGCAGGTAGCCTTGAGGTTACTGGTTCGAATCCGCGAGCCGACAAGGTGAAAATCTGTTGCTGTGCCCTTGAGCATGGCTGATAACACCAATTGCTCAAGGAGCGCTGGACAATGGTGACCTTGGCTGTGACCCCACTCTCCAAGGGTGTCTCAGGGGGACCCACTGGGCACACACTGGTTGAATCAATGTTGTTTCCAAGTCATTTCAAAGACAGTTCGCTGAACCAACGTGCAATTGGTGTTTGTTGCCAGTGGCGAGTTGGGATGTGCAAGAAAGACATGTCCATTTCACACTTGTACACGTGTGTAACAGGACTAGGGGCTGTTGCGGTGACCCCAGTAAAATTCCACATGACTGTTGAGTCACGGTAATCTCCTCTTATGCACTCTGGACATGTCTTCGTAGTACCCAACTCGCTAACAACATTTTTTTTGTTTTAATTGGTTGTTAATTCACTGGTATTCAGGGCTCTATTGTCCCTCCATCTGGTCCCAATGGCCTGGTAATCAGGGCTCTATTGTCTCTCCATCAGGTCCTAATGGCCTGGTACTCAGGTCTCTATTGTCCCTCCATCAGGTCCTAATGGCCTGGTACTCAGGTCTCTATTGTCCCTCCATCAGGTCCTAACGGCCTGGTACTTAGGGCTCTATTGTCCCTCCATCAGGTCCTAATGGCCTGGTACTCAGGGCTCTGTTGTCCCTCCATCAGGTCCTAATGGCCTGATACTCAGGGCTCTATTGTCCCTCCATCAGGTTCTAATGGCCTGGTACTCAGGGCTCTATTGTCCCTCCATCAGGTCCTAATGATTGCAAATGCAATCTAAAATCTCATCAAACACTGATCATCAAAACAGTAATGTGCTTCTAAAACTCACCTCACTGTGATCGATCAATTTGAAGAAAGAAGTTTAACAGCAGGTTGAAACTGAGTGTAAAACATGGTCGTAGTGGATGTTGTTTCAAAGCTTAAAACAATGAAATGGGACAGTGCTTTCTTTCTTTCTTTTTTCTTTTATATAACCTTTATTTAACTAGGCAAGTCAGTTAAGAACAAATTCTTATTCACAGTGACGGCCTAGGGTGATTAATTCAAAAATCCTCATATGCATACAGGAGCTCATGCATATGCATCGACCTACAGTATTTATGAGCCCAAGTCCTCCCCCCAGAACAAATAATGATTGAGCCGTTACAAAATAAATAGCTTACCGTATATTACACATGGCAACAAAAAAACCCCCAAAAAAACCTGATTTTAAAGATTTGGTACATAATTCATCAAAATTAAACAAATTATATTTAATATCACCTTTGAGTGTGGACTGTATTATGATGCATACTGGATGGACTGGTTACCTTATGCTACGCTCCAAACGTTCTATCCATGAATCTGGGAGCGCTTGAGGACGTATAGGCCTAGCCGATGCTCTTGTTTCATTGATTGTGCAGGGCGACTTACAGAGTTAGCCTACAATTATAGTGACTTTGTATTTGACATTTGAATAGCCTAGTTATAGAGATTTAAAAAAATATTTTCAGAATTAATAAAGGACACGTTAATTCACTTTAGCTAAAGAATATTTCACCACCATGCGTTTCCATCTCCTCCTCGCTCGCCTTGATTTCTTTCATGAGCGCGCAGAGAGACGGGGCTGACTTTAGTTTAATGAAATATGTTTGGATGTGAAAACATGTTACCATCGACGTTCCCGAACTGATTTGAATTGGTTTCCCAAATGAAGCACTGGGAAGTTGCGGAAACAGGGTTGGAGATCCCATGGCATACAGAGTTTGGGTGGGAATATCACCTGTTGTGCAGGCTGCATGCTCGTCAAACAGTTGTTGATGGTGGAGTGAAATAACCGGAGGAATCTACCTGGCATTATTGACAAACGAACCCGGCGGGAAAGCGGCCTCCATTTGCCATTCCAGTGCAAAGACCTACATATTTAAAAAAAAATAATAATAATTCTTGACGGTTTCATTTTATAAACGGGCCATTCATAACCGATTTTACATTTTAGACTACATTATATTGATAATAGTCTGATAGGTGAACATGTGATCACTTGATGAGAGAACAGCTGTGTAAAGCCTGAGATAAGGAACAGAGGGCGATATTTTTGGGCGACTTTCTTAGATCATCAATCGCCTATAGTCCCGTCATTTATGTTTTGATTTCTAATACATTCTAAGGTTTGTATCATTCACAAGTAAAGATGCCTAAAAACTCAAAATCTAGCACATATTTTTTATTTATTTAACTTAACAGTTAAGAACAAATTCTTATTTTCAATGACGGCCTAGGAACAGCGTTCAGGGGCAGAATGACAGATTTGTACCTTGTCAGCTCGGGAATTTGAACTTGCAACCTTTCAGTTACTAGTCCAACGATCTAACCACTAGGCTACCCTGCCGCCCCAAAGTAAGACCTATTTCAAATGATCATTTTTATGCTCAACATAGTCACTTCATATGCAACACAGTCACTTCATATGCAACACAGTCACTTCATATGCAACACAGTCACTTCATATGCAACACAGTCACTTCATATGCCACATAGTCACTTCATATGCAACATAGTCACTTCATATGCAACATAGTCACTTCATATGCAACATAGTCACTTCATATGCCACATAGTCACTTCATATGCAACATAGTCACTTCATATGCAACACAGTCACTTCATATGCAACATAGTCACTTCATATGCCACATAGTCACTTCATATGCAACATAGTCACTTCATTGCTCCGGAAAGGGAAACATTTTCCTTTTTATTTTATTCAGCTAAGATCAATTATATTCTTCTTACTACAAAATAAGAGTATGGGACTCAGACACATATATTGTCTGCTGAATGAACTAGAGTCTATGGTATGGAGCCCAGCCAGATAACATACAGTAGGACAACTGATGTTCTGTTCTTCTGAAATACATTTTCTTCATATCACAATGTTTATTTAGACCCGACTAAAATAAATAATATACTTTTTTTTTAAATGTAGATGTTCTGAATGCGCGTATTAGCATCTCCATGACTCCATGCTTGTATCCACGGAGGAATGGAGTTGCTAAACGTGTTTATATGTCAATTAACGTTAAATTACCATGAGTCTTTTGCGTGACAATAACCAGCTGACAAAAACAGCCACAGCCCTAAACAGGACAAGTTTAAAAGGCCCAACAATGTATTGCTACTATCACCCCGACCGCCCCCCCCCCCCCTGACCCCGCCAGCCCCCCAACCCTGGCACCCCCCGCCCCCCCTGCCCCACTGGCCCCCCGCCAGCCCCACCCCCTGCCCGCCCCCCCTGGCACCCCCGCCCCCCCTGCCCCACTGGCCCCCCGCCAGCCCCACCCCCTGCCCGCCCCCCCTGGCACCCCCGCCCCCCCTGCCCCCCTGGCCCCCCGCCAGCCCCACCCCCTGCCCGCCCCCCCCCTGACCCCCGCACGCCTCCTCTTACCTGCATGCCTCCGCTGGATTTCTTGTGGTTGAGAAGCAGTTCCACGGCCCCCACCACCTCTTTGCGGATGGCGTGCAGCAGTGCATCTCCGACATACACGTTAAAGCTCAGCAGTAGTTCTATGATCTCCAGGTTCTCGTTCTCGATGGCGATCAGCAGAGCTGTGCGGCCTAACGGGTCTATACAGTTAATGTTGATCTTGAAGTAGATCTCGGCCTCCTGTGGGGAAGGGACAACGATAGGATAACTCAGGGATGGTGCAACAATAATTGGGAAGGGATGATAATGGAAATTCCATATCACCCTAATAATCGTGGTAAGTTGGATAACCGACAGTGAAGGTAAATTATTTGAACTCTCTTTTGAAGAAGTTATTTACTTTCATCAACCTTTAATTGAAGGTGCTGACCATCAATCCACTGAAAACTTCCACACAGACACACACGCACACACACACCTGTCCATCCGTCCCTACCTCCAGAGCCTGTTTGACGCTGCCGTAGTCTCCCTTCTCCACGGTTCCCAGATAGGCCTTCTCCAGGGAAGACAGCTCCGACTCAGACCGGACGATCCGCAGAGGGATACGGTCCCGGTACGAAGAGCTGTCTGTCCGTCGGTAGTACAGCTGAGACATCTCACCTCACCTCAACTCAGCTTTTACGGCAGGTGCTGTTGTGGGTCCTGCTGTGGCTAGGGCATCACAGACTGTAGCGGGACAGAGAAGGTGTGAGAAGGGCAATGAGAGAAGCCTAAAAGATGCTGGGTGAGAAATACATTGAGAGAAGGCTTCTCATGATTGTTGATATCAAAAAAGCATTTCACTCAATTTAGCATCAGGGTCTGCTAAACAAATTGATGGAAAGCGGTAATGGAAGAAAAACACATGATAATATAAAATTAATGTACACAAACAACAAGTGTGCAGTTAAAATTGGCATTAAACACACATTTCTTTCCTCTGGGCCGTGGGGTGAGACAGGGATGCATCTTGAGCCCCACCCTCTTCAACATGTATATCACCATACTAGAATCGGAAGTCAAATGTCTACTTTTTGCTGATGATCTGGTGCTGAAGCACCTACTGATACCATAGACCTACTGATACCATAGACCTACTGGACCAACTGATAGCATAGACCTACTGATACCTACTGATACCATAGACCTGCTGATACCATAGACCTACTGGACCTAATGATAGCACAGACCTACTGATACCTACTGATACCATAGACCTGCTGATACCATAGACCTACTGGACCTAATGATAGCACAGACCTACTGATACCATAGACCTATTGATACCATAGACCTACTGGACCTACTGATACCATAGACCTACTGTAACGATTTTCCTCCTCTTCTGACGAGGAGTATGAAGGATCAGACCAATGCGCAGCGTGGTAAGTGTTCATGTTATTTATTAGGAACAGAAACAGAAACAAAATAACAAAGAGAGTGAAACGAAAACGAAACAGTCCTGTAAAGGTGCAGCAACACAAAACAGAAAACATAGAACACAAAACATAGAATGCCCACCACAACTCACGCCCTGACCAAACTAAAATAGAGACATAAAAAAAAGGAACTAAGGTCAGGACGTGACATTCAGTCCCCAACCAAGGAGGGCCTACAGCAGCACCTAGATCTTCTGCACAGATTCTGTCAACTTAGGCCCTGACAGTGAGTCTCAGTGAGACAATAATAATGGTGTTCCAAAAAAGGTCCAGTTGCCAGGACAACAAATAAAAATTGCCTTTGAGCACAGAAGTAATTATACCTACCTCGGCCTAAACATCAACATCACAGGTCACTTCCACAAGGCTGTGAATGATCTAAGAGGCAAGGCAAGAAGGGCCTTGTATACCATCAAAAGGAACATTAAAATTGACATCCCAATAAGGATCTTACTAAAAATACTTCAATCAGTTCTAGAATCCATTGCCATCTGTGATTGTGAGGTCTGGGGTCCACTCACCAATGAAGAATCCACAAAAAATGGGACAAACACCCAATTGAGACTCACAAACACAAACAGACCCCACATAGCCACAGGCCAGCAACACAATTAGACACAACCAAATTCTGAGAAAGCAAAAAAGATAACTTTTGACACACTAGAAAGAATCAACCAAAAACAGAGCAAATTGGAATGCTATCTGTCCCTAAACACAGCGGCAAAATACCTGACCACAGTGACTGACCCAAAACTAAGAAAATCCTTGACTATGTACAGACTCAATGAGCATTGCCTTGCTATTGAGAGAGGTCGCCATAGGCAGACATGACTCTCAAGAGAAGACACGCTATGTGCCCACTTTCAAATAAAATTAGGTGCCAACTGAGCTGCACTTCCTAACCTCCTGCCAACTGTATGAACACATTAGAGATACATAATGTATATATTTCCCACTGATCATACGGACCCACAAAGAATTTGAAAATAAATTAAACATTGATAAACTCTCATAGCTGTTAGGTGAAATACCTCAATGTGCAATCACAGAATTAATATTTGTGGCCCGTGGTCATGAGGAAAGAGTAACCAGTGGAGGCCAAACATTGAAAACACCACCAATATTTATCTTTATTTATCTTCCCAACTATTCGTACCTCAACAATTTGCACATTGCTAAAACACTATACATTTCTGATAATATAACACTTAAAATGTCCATCTTTTTAAAACCTTTTGAGTGGAATGTTTACTGTTACTTTCTAATCATTTTTTGTTGATGTTGTTAAATGTGTTTTTTCTCAATTATGTTTCTTTTTTTAGTTCACTTGTGTTTCATATCTAAACATGTTTTCCATGCCAATAAAGCCCCTTTGAATCGAATAGAGAGATAGGAGGAGAGAGAGGTGTTGACATATTTGCATAACAAAGGAGATGCTGGAATTCATGATGAATGGTCACATCTCTTATTGTACAGTTCTGAAATGATTGGACAGGTATACTATGCAATTGGTCAAGCCTACTCTCAGAAAGACTATAGGAGGCCTTTTCACCACACTGCCTGTTACATAGCTCTACCATGGCATCGAGGTAGCAGAATTGTTAGAGTTCTTTGGAATTGGTTTTCCCAGTAGCCTATAAAACCACAGATCAGAACTAAGAAGAGCTTAAAATTAACTTTTATGTTTGGTAAAAAGTTAAGAGCACCACAAAAAGAGATTGATTCAGATATATTCTATAATAGGCCGAATGTGAATCTTACTTTTGAAACACATTCTCCTGGAGAACCTATCCAGGACTAGGAGCCATTTTAATTTCTCCCAGTGCCATCTGATGAAATAGACCTACCGATACAATAGACCTAATGGACCTACTGAAACCAAAGACCTACTGATAGCATAGACCTACTGATAGCATAGACCTACTGATACCATAGACCTACTGATAGCATAGACCTACTGGACCTACTGATACCATAGACCTACTGGACCTACTGATACCATGGACCTACTGATACCATATACCTACTGATACCATAGACCTATTGATACCATAGATCTACTGATAGCATAGACCTACTGATACCATAGACCTACTGGACCTACTGATCCCATAGACCTACTGGAACTACTGATACCATAGACCTACTGTACATATTGATACCATAGACCTACTGATGCCATAGACCTACTGGGCCTACTGATACTATAGACCTACTGGACCTACCAATACCATAGACCTACTGGACCTATTGATACCATAGACCTACTGATACCATATAACTACTGATCCCATAGACCTACTGGACCTACTGATCCCATATACCTACTGATACCATGGACCTACTGATACCATAGACTTACTGATCCCATAGACCTACTGGACCTACTGATTCCATAGACCTACTGATACCATGGACCTACTGGGCCTACAGATATCATAGACCTACTGATATTATAGACCTACTGGACCTACTGATACCATGGACATACTGGACCTTCTCATACCATAGATTAACCGATACCATAGACCTACTGGACCTACTGATACCATAGTCCTATTGGATGTACTGATACCATAGACCTACTGATACCATAGACCTACTGGACCTACTGATTCCATAGTCCTACTGATACCACAGAACTACGGATACCATAGACCTACTGGACCTACTGATCCCAAAGACCTACTGATACCATGGACCTACTGATACCATAGATCTACTGATGCCATAGACCTACTGATACCCCAGACCTACTGGACCTACTGATCCCATAGACCTACTGATACCTACTGACACCATAGACCTAGTGATACCATAGACCTACTGGATCTACTGATACCATAGACCTACTGATCCCAAAGACCTACTGATACCATGGATCTACTGATACCATAGACCTACTGATACCATGGACCTACTGATATCATAGACCTACTGGACCTACTGATACCATAGACCTACTGGAACTACTGGTACCATAGACCCACTGATATCATAGACCTACTGGACCTACTGATACTATAGACCTACTGGACCTACCAATACCATAGACCTACTGGACCTATTGATACCATAGACCTACTGATACCATATAACTACTGATACCATAGACATACGGTACCTACTGATACCATAGACTTACTGATCCCATAGACCTACTGGACCTACTGATCCCATATACCTACTGATACCATGGAGCTACTGATACCATATATCTACTGATACCATAGACCTACTGGACCTACTGATACCATAGACCTAATGGACCTACTGATACCATAGACCTACTGATACCTACTGATACCACATACCTACTGATACAATAGACCTACTGGACTTATTGATACCATTGACCTGCTGGACCTACTGATACCATATATCTACTGATACCATATACCTACTGGACCTGCTGATACCATAGACCTACTGGACCTACTGATACCATAGACCTACTGATACCATATAACTACTGATACCATAGACATACGGTACCTACTGATACCATAGACCTACTGGACCTATTGATACCATAGATCTACTGATACCATATAACTACTGATACCATAGACATACGGTACCTACTGATTCCATAGACTTACTGATCCCATAGACCTACTGGACCTACTGATCCCATAGACCTACTGATACCATGGACCTACTGATACCATAGATCTACTGATACCATAGACCTACTGGACCTACTGATTCCATAGACCTACTGATACCATGGACCTACTGGGCCTACAGATATCATAGACCTACTGATATTATAGACCTACTGGACCTACTGATACCATGGACATACTGGACCTTCTGATACCATAGATTAACCGATACCATAGACCTACTGGACCTACTGATACCATAGTCCTATTGGATGTACTGATACCATAGACCTACTGATACCATAGACCTACTGGACCTACTGATTCCATAGTCCTACTGATACCACAGAACTACGGATACCATAGACCTACTGGACCTACTGATCCCAAAGACCTACTGATACCATGGACCTACTGATACCATAGATCTACTGATGCCATAGACCTACTGATACCCCAGACCTACTGGACCTACTGATCCCATAGACCTACTGATACCTACTGATACCATAGACCTAGTGATACCATAGACCTACTGGATCTACTGATCCCATAGACCTACTGATCCCAAAGACCTACTGATACCATGGACCTACTGATACCATAGACCTACTGATACCATGGACCTACTGATATCATAGACCTACTGGACCTACTGATACCATAGACCTACTGGAACTACTGGTACCATAGACCCACTGATATCATAGACCTACTGGACCTACTGATACTATAGACCTACTGGACCTACCAATACTATAGACCTACTGGACCTATTGATACCATAGACCTACTGATACCATATAACTACTGATCCCATAGACCTACTGGACCTACTGATCCCATAGACCTACTGATACCATGGACCTACTGATACCATATATCTACTGATACCATAGACCTACTGGACCTACTGATACCATAGACCTAATGGACCTACTGATACCATATACCTACTGATACCATATACCTACTCGACCTACTGATACCATATACCTACTGAACCTACTGATACCATGGACCTACTGATACCATTGACCTACTGGACCTACTGATACCATAGACCTACTGGACCTGCTGATACCATAGACCTACTGGACCTACTGATACCATAGACCTACTGATACCTACTGATACCACATACCTACTGATACCATATACCTACTCGACCTACTGATACCATATACCTACTGAACCTACTGATACCATGGACCTACTGATACCATAGACCTACTGTACCTACTGATACCATAGACCTACTGATACCATAGACTTGTGGATACCATAGACCTACTGTACATACTGATACCATAGACCTACTGTACCTACTGATACCATATACTTACTGACACCATAGACCTACTGATACCATAGATTTATTGATAAAATAGACCTACTGATACTATAGACCTACGGTACCTACTGATACCATAGACCTACTGTTCCCATAGACTTACTGATACCATAGACCTACTGGACCTACTGATACCATGGACCTACTGATACCATACATATACTGATACCATAGACCAACTGATACCATAGACCTACTGGACCTACTGATACCATAGACCTACTGGACCTACTGATCCCAAAGACCTTCTGATACCATGGACCTACTGATACCATAGACCTACTGGACCTACTGATCCCAAAGACCTACTGATACCATGGACCTACTGATACCATAGACCTACTTTACATCCTGATACCATAGACCTACTGGACCTACTGATACCATGGACCTTCTGATACCATAGACCTACTGGAAATACTGATACCATAGATCTACTGTACATACTGATAGAGTTGACCTACTGGACCTACTTATACTATAGACTTAGCGATACCATAGACCTACTGGACCTACTGACCCCATAGTGCAACTGGATCTACTGATACCATGGTCATACTGATACCATAGACCTACTGATACCTACTGATACCATAGACCTACTGATACAATAGACCTACTGCACCTACTGATACAGTAGACCTACTGGACCTGCTGATACCATAGACCTACTGATACCATAGACCTACTGTACATACGGATACCATAGACCTACTGGACCTACTGATACAATGGACCTACTGATACAGTAGACCTACTGGACCTACTGACACCATATACCTACTGATACCATAAACCTAATGTACATACTGATGAAAAAGACCTACTGATACCATAGACCTACTGATACAATAGACCTACTGTTACCA
This sequence comes from Oncorhynchus mykiss, assembly GCF_013265735.2. Taxonomy (NCBI): domain Eukaryota; kingdom Metazoa; phylum Chordata; class Actinopteri; order Salmoniformes; family Salmonidae; genus Oncorhynchus; species Oncorhynchus mykiss. The sequence goes on from NC_048593.1 coordinate 41,316,623, forward strand.
TAGACCTACTGGACCTACTGATACCATAAACCTCCCGGACCTACTGATACCATAAACCAACTGATACCATAGATCTATTGATACCATACACCTACTGATAACATAGACCTACTGTTGCAATAGACCTACTGATATCATAGACCTACTGATACCATGGACCTACTGGGCCTACAGATATCATAGACCTAATGATATTATAGACCTACTGGACCTACTGATACCATGGACATACTGGACCTTCTGATACCATAGACTAACCGATACCATAGACCTACTGGACCTACTGATACCATAGTCCTATTGGATGTACTGATACTATAGACCTACTGATACCGTAGACCTACTGGACCTACTGATTCCATAGTCCTACTGATACCACAGATACCATAGACCTCCTGGACCTACTGATACCATAAACCAACTGATACCATAGATCTATTGATACCATAGACGTACTGATAACATAGACCTACTAATGCAATAGACCTACTGATATCATAGACCTACTGGACCTACTGATTCCATAGACCTACTGATACCATGGACCTACTGGGCCTACAGATATCATAGACCTACTGATATTATAGACCTACTGGACCTACTGATACCATGGACATACTGGACCTTCTGATACCATAGACTAACCGATACCATAGACCTACTGGACCTACTGATACCATAGTCCTATTGGATGTACTGATACCATAGACCTACTGATACCATAGACCTACTGGACCTACTGATTCCATAGTCCTACTGATACCACAGAACTACGGATACCATAGACCTACTGGACCTACTGATCCCAAAGACCTACTGATACCATGGACCTATTGATACCATAGATCTACTGATACCATAGACCTACTGATACCCCAGACCTACTGGACCTACTGATCCCATAGACCTACTGATACCTACTGATACCATAGACCTAGTGATACCATGGACCTACTGGATCTACTGATACCATAGACTACTGATCCCAAAGACCTACTGATACCATGGACCTACTGATACCATAGACCTACTGATACCATGAACCTACTGATATCATAGACCTACTGGACCTACTGATACCATAGACCTACTGGAACTACTGGTACCATAGACCCACTGATATCATAGACCTACTGGACCTACTGATACCATAGACCTACTGATATCATAGACCTACTGATACCATAGACCTACTGTTACCATAGACCTACTGGACCTACTGATACCATAGACCTACTGATACCATGGACATACTGATACTATATACCTATTGATACCATAGACCTACTGGTACCATGGACCTACTGATATCATAGACCTACTGATACCATGGACCTACTGATACCATGGACCTACTGATACCATAGACCTACTGATACCATGGACCTGCTGATATCATAGACCTACTGACACTACAGACCTGCGGTACCTACTGACACCATGGAACTACTGATATCATATACGTACTGGACCTACTGATATCATAGACCTACTGATACCATAGACCTACTGATACCATAGACCTACTGATGTCATATACCTACTGGACCTACTGATACCATGGACCTGCTGATATCATAGACCTACTGACACTACAGACCTGCGGTACCTACTGACACCATGGAACTACTGATATCATATACGTACTGGACCTACTGATATCATAGACCTACTGATACCATAGACCTACTGATACCATAGACCTACTGATACCATGGACCTACTGGACCTACTTATATCATAGACCTACTGATATTAGAGACCTACTGGACCTACTGATACCATGGACCTACTGATATCATAGACCTACTGATACCATAGACCTACTGGACCTTCTGATACCATAGACTAACCGATACCATAGACCTACTGGACCTCATATACCATAGACCTACTGATATCATAGACCTACTGATACCATAGACCTACTGATATCATAGACCTACTGGACCTACTGATACCATAGACCTACTGGACCTACTGACACCATGGAACTACTGATATCATAGACCTACTGATACCGTAGACCTACTGATTCCAAAGACCTAGTGATACCATGGACCTACTGGACCTACTTATATCATAGACCTACTGATATTAGAGACCTACTGGACCTACTGATACCATGGACCTACTGATATCATAGACCTACTGATACCATAGACCTACTGGACCTTCTGATACCATAGACTAACCGATACCATAGACCTACTGGACCTCATATACCATAGACCTACTGATATCATAGACCTACTGATACCATAGACCTACTGATATCATAGACCTACTGGACCTACTGATACCATAGACCAACTGGAACTACTGATACCATAGACCTACTGATACCATAGACCTACTGATATCATAGACCTACTAGACCTACTGATACCATAGATCTACTGATATCATAGACCTACTGGACCTACTGATACCATAGACCTACTGATACCATGGACCTACTGGACCTACTGATATCATAGATATCATAAAAAATGATTTAACTTCTAAAAGTGTGAGGGAAAATCCAAGATGTAGAACAGAGCAGTGGTCCACGAAGGCTGTCAACAAATGAATGACCGCAGTATTGACGAGATCCAATGTCTTGAACTGTCTTTTTCAACCTTTTATAAGAAAACACTAAACTTTCTACTGGACCTTCAAATACCATAGACTTACCGATACCATAGACCTACTGGACATAATGATACCATAGACCTACTGATATCATAGACCTACTGATTCCATAGACCTACATATACCATGGACCTACTGATACCATAGACCTACTGATTCCTTAGACCTACTGATTTCATAGACCTACTGATTCCATAAACATACTGATATCATAGACCTACTGATTCCATAGACCTACTGATACCATGGACCTGCTGATATCATAGACCTACTGACACTACAGACCTACGGTACCTACTGACACCATGGAACTACTGATATCATATACATACTGGACCTACTGATACCAGAGGTTTGATCTAGAGACAAGACGTTTAGTCTAGAGACAAGAGGTTTGGTCTAGAGACAAGACGTTTGATCTAGAGACAAGAGGTTTGATCTAGAGGCAAGACGTTTAGTCTAGAGACAAGACGTTTAATCTAGAGACAAGGGCTTTGGTCTATTTTATAAGGGCTTTTATATATTTAAAAAGTGGCCTCCTAAAGTACATGTAATTCGATAGTATAGGAATATGACCATAAGCTATAGACTCATCTACCCCCTTAAAACATACAACCCTAAGCAATAACACATCAATCACTTTGTAGATTACGACCACCAGCTATAGACTCATCTACCTAAAGAGCTAAAGATGTAAACCTTTCCTACAAGTATTATTATATTTATTGATTGATTGACTATGGCTTTTCCAAATTGCCCAATGTTTAATTGTCAATTAGGATTCCAAGAAAAGTTCACAACAGCTGTGGTGATTATTTCTGTAATCTCAAATGAGGAGAGACAAATGTATCACACAAGTCTGAGTTATACTTAATAAAAAAATATTTAATGCACACCGAGTGAATGGAGCGAGAGCTCTGCAATAATGAGGCTGGTCAGCCCAACACTCTTGACTCTTGATATTTTATAGCGAAGATACACCCCTTAGTCTACATGACAAACAACAGATGTGTGGAATGGGTCACAAGGTGAGACTTGACCTATGTTCTTATTGTACAGAAACAAGAGTTTGGCCCCTTAGACAAGGCTCATTCTATGCCATAAATCAATTGTCCGCTCCAGATACCCCTATCTCAAGTAAAACCCATGTAATTGACCACACACCTAGACTAGCTGCAGGGAACTGGAGTAGAAACCATCCCTTTGCAAAAACACGGCCTTAGTAGAACAGAGAGGTTTTACTATTTGTTAAGTATATACAGTATAATTGTTAACTATTAACATTAAACAAATCAGGTAAATAGGTGATTTTTCTCTCACACAACAGCAGGCCTGTTATTTGTTGTAATTTTACCTTCATTTTTACCAGGCAGGTCAATTAAGAGGAAATTCCATTTGATAATGACAACCTTCACGTGTTGCCTACGCTACTGATTTCCTTCAGAACATCGCTGAGGGGAATTTAGGACCTTTTTTAACTTGGTGAAATAGTTAGATGCATTAGCCTAATGCTCTACATAGGTTACTGGGGAGAATTCAGCAGTGATGTAGCGACTGCGGAGACTAACAGCCAGAACAGGATTTGAACCAGCAACTCAGCCTTTAAATGGTACAATTACTTGTTCCAATGAGGTTCAGACCTCCCCACACAGTACCACGATTACACCTGTTAATTAGAGTTAGGTTAGGTTCGCGAGCCAATGCTAACTAGCATAGATACCCATAGACTTCCATTCATTTGTACAAAGCTAGTTAACATCCCAGCTAGCGCAGTGGATCTGGGCCGATCCCGGCTGAGAGTCGGGTCACTCGGCTGAGAGTTAGACTTGGCCGACGTCATATGGCCCAAGTCTGGGCCGCTTTCGGCGGTATTACTTATGGATAGGATGTGGGGATTGAGCTCGGGACGATTCTCATGTGAGTTATCTGGCCCAAATGTATCACTTGGGGCTTGGGCCGATTCCGGTGAGAGTTATCTGGCCCAAATGTATTACTTGGGGCTTGGGCCGATTCCGGTGAGAGTTATCTGGCCCAAATGTATCACTTGGGGCTTGGGCCGATTCCGGTGAGAGTTATCTGGCCCAAATGTATTACTTGGGGCTTGGGCCGATTCCGGTGAGAGTTATCTGGTCCAAATGTATCACTTGGGGCTTGGGCCGATTCCGGTGAGAGTTATCTGGCCCAAATGTATTACTTGGGGCTCGGGCCGATTGGGGCTACTCTCCAGCAGATGATTACACAGGCTGTTTTATATAATTAACATTTAATTATTTATTTTTCCATATTTTCTAATTATTTGTGATAAAAAACATACATTTAAGATTTAAATGAAATTCTTTAAGAATCCTGCGTAGTATTTTCGTATTTTCATACTTTGTCCAAGGCAAAAGATGAACATTAAAAACTTCACAAATGGAACCTCCCCAGTGGCACAGCAGTCTAAGGCGCAGCAGTCTAAGACACTGAGTTGCAGTGCAAACTGAGCTGCTCCAGATGCTGGTTCGAGACCTGTGCTGGCCGCGACAGGGAGATCCATGAGGCAACACACAATTGTCCGAGTTAGGGGAGGGTTTGGCCTGCCAGGATGCCCTTGTCCCATTGGCTGTAGCGACTCCTGTGGCGGGCCAGGTGCTGACACTGTCATCATGTGTATGGTGTTTCATCTGACACAAAATGGTTTTCTTGTGGATGGTATAATTTGTATGCATTCAATATTAATATTTAAAACGACTAAATCAGGTTATTTTGTATAAATGTATTTACATTTTGAATCAGGCCCCTTCTGAGGGGATTCTGGTAAGATGCTGGTCAAAGTCGGTAGATGGAAACCGCCCGATGTACTTGGGCCGTTTCTGGGCAGTCATTAATTTTGATTCCTGGCTGAGTCCGACACCCGATTCCGGGCCGATTGAATCCGTTCCGGCACACTGGAAGACGGCTGCTTCAGGGCCGATTCCTCATTGCTAGCTGGGATTGGCTGGAGGAAATACCTATAACTTCCATCATACTGGACAGAGACATACAAATGGTATCCACAAGTTTACCTAACTCTGGGGAAGTGGATAATGGGCCTCATTGCCAAAATCATGAAGTATCCCTTTAACCAGATGCTCTGTTTAGAGGGGAATTGGCTCTAAACAGACAAATACTCCATTTGAACGTGAATCGATGCTCAGTTGTGGTATGGTTAAAAAAACATGAAGTCCTCTACTTTCATATCAAATCAAAATCATTTCACAAACGCACAATATACACTTACGATTCACTGTTTTATTAACACAGTTGCAGCCGATAGTATTATTCAGTGACAACACGTCTCGTAGGGTCCGTCTTCCGTGCACATACAGGTGTTCAGAGACTCAGATACTCAGATCAGCACAGGTAGTCGACTTTCCGTAAACAAGCGCTGTTACATGGCGATATGGCTGTGGGGGAACCTTAACTCTAAAAATGAGTTCATACGGAGCCAGAAGTGGGTGAAGCTAACTGCTGAAAACTCTAGGGATGCCGCCTAGGGTTTTTCCAGAGCTACCCTAGTCCGAGACAAATCGGCACGCACCAGTGCGCAGTGCACTCAATTTTATTAACTCAATCACCAGTTCCTTCTTTACCGATCTGAACCCACAAAAAGCCTAGAAAACATTAGTTTTAGACTGTGTATGATGACTCAAAGTAAATACAACATATAACTCACATTTCGCCGTGGATGTTAGGGATATATCAATTGAACCCACATAGAAAGATGCCTTTTTATTTTCCAGGCTATTCCGCGTTTAGGGGATGCAACAACTGGTTTTCAAAACAAAACAAAAAAATAACTATGGCTGTATTCCGTATTTAGGTACTAAACGAATAACCTATAACAATCCGTGTTCTATAAGAGGACTTCACATCGTCGAATCCTTGATGATAAATGCATATGTTTTTATCTTCAGAGTAGCCTATATCCTACTTTATTCCATTATTCCGTGTGAGTGAGAGGACATCCATTAACATAGCACAGTTGTTTTTCTTCATAATCTCTTCTCTTTTTCCGTCAGAAAGAGATAGAAATGGTGCAGCCTATAGCGCAGAAAACTGGGGCAGACAGGATGGAAAGCGTGCGCAGCGCGCATAGAAAGACGATGAAGTGAACTCCGTCAATTTTGCAGGACATGTAACCTACTTCTTTACAATTATCACTATTTGCAAATATCCTCTGGTTATATTCTCTTATCCTCGATTTCTGTCTGTTCATCCAGCCGCTCCTTTACACCTGTTGTTGGGAGGAAGCGAACCGAACCGAAGCGCTGCGGGTATAAGCTAATAACGCGAGGTCTCAGAGACCCTGGATTCCACTCTGCCTGTGGATGCGCGCTGGTGCGCTCTATGCAAACTACGAAGACGTTGTGCGCATACACACACACGCACGCACGCCGTTACACACGGACGTTTAGCTTTAATTCAATAACACGTATGGTAACGTCAACGAAGATTTTATGAAAACAACAGGAAAGTGCATTACAGAACAGGCTTAATTAGGATTTGAAGAACATACCATTCAATTATTTTAAGTCAAATAATAGTTTCAGAATGTTTTATTTAATGATTGTGTGACATGTTGGTCTGAACATTTTGTTATTCACTATCAAAACATGTAAAGTACTAACTTGAGCCAACAGTGAATCGAATATTATGATTGTGTGCTTGTCATGGATAATTTTGTCTTCTATTGTGTGGAATAAATCCCGTGTTGTTGATAGAGAACTAATGAGGCTTTTCTCAATTTTAATTTCTAACATGTGCACTTCACCTCTTTAATCTAATTAGAATTCTAGTACAGGTCATTAGAACTATATTACAGGTCATTAGAACTATATTACAGGTCATTAGAACTATATTACAGGTCATTAGAATTATATTACAGGTCATTAGAATTATATTACAGGTCACTAGAACTATATTACAGGTCAATATAATTATATTACAGGTCATTATAACTATATTACAGGTCATTATAACTATATTACAGGTCATTAGAACTATATTACAGGTCATTAGAATTATATTACAGGTCATTAGAATTATATTACAGGTCAATATAATTATATTACAGGTCATTATAACTATATTACAGGTCATTATAACTATATTACAGGTCATTAGAACTATATTACAGGTCATTAGAATTATATTACAGGTCATTAGAATTATATTACAGGTCATTAGAATTATATTACAGGTCATTAGAACTATATTACAGGTCATTAGAACTCTATTACAGGTCACTAGAACTATATTACAGGTCATTAGAACTATATTACAGGTCATTAGAATTATATTACAGGTCATTAGAACTATATTACAGGTCATTAGAATTATATTACAGGTCATTAGAACTATATTACAGGTCATTAGAACTCTATTACAGGTCACTAGAACTATATTACAGGTCATTAGAACTATATTACAGGTAATTAGAACTATATTACAGGTCATTAGAACTATATTACAGGTCATTAGAATTATATTACAGGTCATTAGAATTATATTACAGGTCATTAGAATTATATTACAGGTCAATATAATTATATTACAGGTGAATATAATTATATTACAGGTCATTAGAATTATATTACAGGTCATTAGAATTATATTACAGGTCAATATAATTATATTACAGGTCATTAGAACTATATTACAGGTCATTAGAACTATATTACAGGTCATTAGAACTATATTACAGGTCATTAGAATTATATTACAGGTCATTAGAATTATATTACAGGTCAATATAATTATATTACAGGTCATTATAACTATATTACAGGTCATTATAACTATATTACAGGTCATTAGAACTATATTACAGGTCATTAGAATTATATTACAGGTCATTAGAATTATATTACAGGTCATTAGAATTATATTACAGGTCATTAGAACTATATTACAGGTCATTAGAACTCTATTACAGGTCACTAGAACTATATTACAGGTCATTAGAACTATATTACAGGTCATTAGAATTATATTACAGGTCATTAGAACTATATTACAGGTCATTAGAATTATATTACAGGTAATTAGAACTATATTACAGGTCATTAGAACTATATTACAGGTCATTAGAATTATATTACAGGTCATTAGAATTATATTACAGGTCATTAGAATTATATTACAGGTCAATATAATTATATTACAGGTGAATATAATTATATTACAGGTCATTAGAATTATATTACAGGTCATTAGAATTATATTACAGGTCAATATAATTATATTACAGGTCATTAGAATTATATTACAGGTCATTAGAATTATATTACAGGTCATTAGAACTATATTACAGGTAATTAGAACTATATTACAGGTCAATATAATTATATTACAGGTCACTAGAATTATATTACAGGTGAATATAATTATATTACAGGTAATTAGAACTATATTACAGGTCATTAGAATTATATTACAGGTCATTAGAATTATATTACAGGTCATTAGAACTATATTACAGGTCATTAGAATTATATTACAGGTGAATATAATTATATTACAGGTAATTAGAACTATATTACAGGTCATTATAATTATATTACAGGTCATTAGAATTATATTACAGGTCATTAGAATTATATTACAGGTCATTAGAATTATATTACAGGTCATTAGAACTATATTACAGGTCACTAGAACTATATTACAGGTCATTAGAACTATATTACAGGTCATTAGAATTATATTACAGGTCATTAGAACTATATTACAGGTCATTAGAACTATATTACAGGTCAATATAATTATATTACAGGTCATTAGAACTATATTACAGGTCAATATAATTATATTACAGGTCATTAGAACTATATTACAGGTGAATATAATTATATTACAGGTCATTAGAATTATATTACAGGTCATTAGAATTATATTACAGGTCAATATAATTATATTACAGGTCATTAGAACTATATTACAGGTGAATATAATTATATTACAGGTCATTAGAACTATATTACAGGTCATTAGAACTATATTACAGGTCAATATAATTATATTACAGGTCATTAGAACTATATTACAGGTGAATATAATTATATTACAGGTCAATATAATTATATTACAGGTCATTAGAACTATATTACAGGTCAATATAATTATATTACAGGTCATTAGAATTATGTTACAGGTCATTAGAACTATATTACAGGTCATTAGACCTATATTACAGGTCAATATAATTATATTACAGGTCACTAGAACTATATTACAGGTCAATATAATTATATTACAGGTCATTAGAATTATATTACAGGTTATTAGACCTATATTACAGGTCATTAGAACTATATTACAGGTCAATATAATTATATTACAGGTCATTAGAACTATATTACAGGTCATTAGAACTATATTACAGGTCATTAGAATTATATTACAGGTCAATATAATTATATTACAGGTCATTAGAACTCCATTACAGGTTATTAGAATTATATTACAGGTCATTAGAATTATATTACAGGTCATTAGAACTATATTACAGGTCATTATAATTATATTACAGGTCATTAGAACTATATTACAGGTCATTAGAACTATATTACAGGTCAATATAATTATATTACAGGTCATTAGAATTATATTACAGGTCATTAGAATTATATTACAGGTCATTAGAACTATATTACAGGTCATTAGAACTATATTACAGGTAATTAGAACTATATTACAGGTGAATATAATTATATTACAGGTCATTAGACCTATATTACAGGTCATTAGAACTATATTACAGGTCAATAGAACTATATTACAGGTCATTAGAACTATATTACAGGTCATTAGACCTATATTACAGGTCAATATAATTATATTACAGGTCATTAGAACTATATTACAGGTCATTAGAACTATATTACAGGTCATTAGACCTATATTACAGGTCAATATAATTATATTACAGGTCATTAGAATTATATTACAGGTTATTAGACCTATATTACAGGTCATTAGAATTATATTACAGGTCATTAGAACTATATTACAGGTCATTAGAACTATATTACAGGTCAATATAATTATATTACAGGTCATTAGAACTATATTACAGGTCATTAGACCTATATTACAGGTCAATATAATTATATTACAGGTCATTAGAATTATATTACAGGTCATTAGAACTATATTACAGGTCATTAGAACAATATTACAGGTCATTAGAACTATATTACAGGTCATTAGAACTATATTACAGGTAATTAGAACTATATTACAGGTGAATATAATTATATTACAGGTCATTAGACCTATATTACAGGTCATTAGAACTATATTACAGGTCAATAGAACTATATTACAGGTCATTAGAACTATATTACAGGTCATTAGACCTATATTACAGGTCAATATAATTATATTACAGGTCATTAGAACTATATTACAGGTCATTAGAACTATATTACAGGTCATTAGACCTATATTACAGGTCAATATAATTATATTACAGGTCATTAGAATTATATTACAGGTTATTAGACCTATATTACAGGTCATTAGAATTATATTACAGGTCATTAGAACTATATTACAGGTCATTAGAACTATATTACAGGTCAATATAATTATATTACAGGTCATTAGAACTATATTACAGGTCATTAGACCTATATTACAGGTCAATATAATTATATTACAGGTCATTAGAATTATATTACAGGTCATTAGAACTATATTACAGGTCATTAGAACAATATTACAGGTCATTAGAACTATATTACAGGTCAATAGAACTATATTACAGGTCAATATAATTATATTACAGGTCAATATAATTATATTACAGGTCATTAGAACTATATTACAGGTCATTAGAACTATATTACAGGTCATTAGAACTATATTACAGGTCAATAGAACTATATTACAGGTCATTAGAACTATATTACAGGTCATTAGACCTATATTACAGGTCAATATAATTATATTACAGGTCATTAGAATTATATTACAGGTTATTAGACCTATATTACAGGTCATTAGAATTATATTACAGGTCATTAGAACTATATTACAGGTCATTAGAACTATATTACAGGTCAATATAATTATATTACAGGTCATTAGAACTATATTACAGGTCATTAGAACTATATTACAGGTCATTAGAACTATATTACAGGTCATTAGAACTATATTACAGGTCATTAGAATTATATTACAGGTCATTAGAACTATATTACAGGTCATTAGAACTATATTACAGGTTATTAAAACTATATTACAGGTCACTAGAACTATATTACAGGTCACTAGAACTATATTACAGGTTATTAGAATTATATTACAGGTAATTAGAACTATATTACAGGTCATTAGAACTATATTACAGGTCATTAGAACTATATTACAGGTCATTAGAACTATATTACAGGTCATTAGAACTATATTACAGGTCATTAGAACTATATTACAGGTCATTAGAATTATATTACAGGTCATTAGAACTATATTACAGGTCATTAGAACTATATTACAGGTTATTAAAACTATATTACAGGTCACTAGAACTATATTACAGGTCACTAGAACTATATTACAGGTTATTAGAATTATATTACAGGTCATTAGAACTATATTACAGGTCATTAGAACTATATTACAGGTCATTAGAACTATATTACAGGTCATTAGAACTATATTACAGGTCAATATAATTATATTACAGGTCATTAGAATTATATTACAGGTCATTAGAATTATATTACAGGTCATTAGAATTATATTACAGGTCATTAGAATTATATTACAGGTCATTAGAACAATATTACAGGTCAATATAATTATATTACAGGTCATTAGAACTATATTACAGGTCAATATAATTATATTACAGGTCATTAGAACTATATTACAGGTCACTAGAACTATATTACAGGTCATTAGAATTATATTACAGGTCATTAGAATTATATTACAGGTCATTAGAACTATATTACAGGTCATTAGAATTATATTACAGGTCATTAGAACTATATTACAGGTCATTAGAACTATATTACAGGTCAATATAATTATATTACAGGTCATTAGAATTATATTACAGGTCATTAGAATTATATTACAGGTCATTAGAATTATATTACAGGTCATTAGAACAATATTACAGGTCAATATAATTATATTACAGGTCATTAGAATTATATTACAGGTCATTAGAACTCCATTACAGGTTATTAGAACAATATTACAGGTGAATATAATTATATTACAGGTTATTAGAACTATATTACAGGTCATTAGAATTATATTACAGGTCGATATAATTATATTACAGGTCATTAGAATTATATTACAGGTCATTAGAATTATATTACAGGTCGATATAATTATATTACAGGTCATTAGACCTATATTACAGGTGAATATAATTATATTACAGGTCATTAGAATTATATTACAGGTCATTAGAATTGTATTACAGGTCAATATAATTATATTACAGGTCATTAGAACTATATTACAGGTCATTAGAATTATATTACAGGTCAATATAATTATATTACAGGTCATTAGACCTATATTACAGGTCAATATAATTATATTACAGGTCATTAGAATTATATTACAGGTCAATATAATTATATTACAGGTCATTAGAATTATATTACAGGTCATTAGAATTATATTACAGGTCAATATAATTATATTACAGGTCATTAGAATTATATTACAGGTCAATATAATTATATTACAGGTCATTAGAATTATATTACAGGTCAATAGAATTATATTACAGGTCATTAGAACTATATTACAGGTCATTAGAACTATATTACAGGTCATTAGAACTATATTACAGGTCATTAGAACTATATTACAGGTCATTAGAACAATATTACAGGTCAATATAATTATATTACAGGTCATTAGAACTATATTACAGGTCAATATAATTATATTACAGGTCATTAGAACTATATTACAGGTCAATATAATTATATTACAGGTCATTAGAACAATATTACAGGTGAATATAATTATATTACAGGTCACTAGAACTATATTACAGGTCAATATAATTATATTACAGGTCATTAGAACAATATTACAGGTGAATATAATTATATTACAGGTCACTAGAACTATATTACAGGTCATTAGAATTATATTACAGGTCATTAGAACTATATTACAGGTCATTAGAACTATATTACAGGTTATTAAAACTCTATTACAGGTCACTAGAACTATATTACAGGTCATTAGAACTATATTACAGGTCATTAGAATTATATTACAGGTCATTAGAATTATATTACAGGTCAATATAAAAATATTACAGGTCATTAGAACTATATTACAGGTCATTAGAATTATATTACAGGTCATTAGAATTATATTACAGGTCATTAGAATTATATTACAGGTCAATATAATTATATTACAGGTCATTAGAATTATATTACAGGTCATTAGAATTATATTACAGGTCATTAGAACTATATTACAGGTCACTAGAACTATATTACAGGTCATTAGAATTATATTACAGGTCATTAGAATTATATTACAGGTCATTAGAATTATATTACAGGTCAATATAATTATATTACAGGTCATTAGAATTATATTACAGGTCATTAGAATTATATTACAGGTCAATATAATTATATTACAGGTCATTAGAACTATATTACAGGTCATTAGAATTATATTACAGGTCAATAGAATTATATTACAGGTCATTAGAACTATATTACAGGTCAATATAATTATATTACAGGTCATTAGAACTATATTACAGGTCATTAGAATTATATTACAGGTCAATATAATTATATTACAGGTCATTAGAATTATATTACAGGTCATTAGAATTATATTACAGGTAATTAGAACTATATTACAGGTAATTAGAATTATATTACAGGTTATTAGAACTATATTACAGGTTATTAGAACTATATTACAGGTCATTAGAATTATATTACAGGTAATTAGAACTATATTACAGGTCATTAGAACTATATTACAGGTCATTAGAATTATATTACAGGTAATTAGAACTATATTACAGGTCATTAGAACTATATTACAGGTTATTAGAACTATATTACAGGTTATTAAAACTCTATTACAGGTCACTAGAACTATATTACAGGTCATTAGAATTATATTACAGGTCATTAGAATTATATTACAGGTGAATATAATTATATTACAGGTCATTAGAACTATATTACAGGTCATTAGAATTATATTACAGGTAATTAGAACTATATTACAGGTCATTAGAACTATATTACAGGTCATTAGAATTATATTACAGGTCATTAGAATTATATTACAGGTCATTAGAATTATATTACAGGTGAATATAATTATATTACAGGTCATTAGAACTATATTACAGGTCACTAGAACTATATTACAGGTCATTAGAATTATATTACAGGTCATTAGAATTATATTACAGGTCAATATAATAATATTACAGGTCATTAGAACTATATTACAGGTCATTAGACCTATATTACAGGTCACTAGAATTATATTACAGGTCATTAGAATTATATTACCGGTCATTAGAATTATATTACAGGTCATTAGACCTATATTACAGGTCATTAGAACAATATTACAGGTCATTAGAACTATATTACAGGTCATTAGAACTATATTACAGGTCATTAGAATTATATTACAGGTCATTAGAATTATATTACAGGTCATTAGAACTATATTACAGGTCATTAGAATTATATTACAGGTCATTAGAATTATATTACAGGTCATTAGAACTATATTACAGGTCATTAGAACAATATTACAGGTCAATATAATTATATTACAGGTCATTAGAATTATATTACAGGTCATTAGAATTATATTACAGGTCATTAGAATTATATTACAGGTCAATATAATTATATTACAGGTCATTAGAATTATATTACAGGTCAATATAATTATATTACAGGTCATTAGAATTATATTACAGGTCATTAGAATTATATTACAGGTCATTAGAACTATATTACAGGTCACTAGAACTATATTACAGGTCAATATAATTATATTACAGGTCATTAGAATTATATTACAGGTCATTAGAATTATATTACAGGTGAATATAATTATATTACAGGTCATTAGAATTATATTACAGGTCACTAGAACTATATTACAGGTCAATAGAACTATATTACAGGTCATTAGAACTATATTACAGGTCATTAGAACTATATTACAGGTCATTAGAATTATATTACAGGTCAATATAATAATATTACAGGTCATTAGAACTATATTACAGGTCATTAGAATTATATTACAGGTCAATAGAACTATATTACAGGTCATTAGAATTATATTACAGGTCAATATAATAATATTACAGGTCATTAGAACTATATTACAGGTCATTAGAACTATATTACAGGTCATTAGAATTATATTACAGGTCAATATAATAATATTACAGGTCATTAGAATTATATTACAGGTCATTAGAATTATATTACAGGTCATTAGAATTATATTACAGGTCAATATAATTATATTACAGGTCATTAGAACTATATTACAGGTCATTAGAACAATATTACAGGTCAATATAATTATATTACAGGTCATTAGAATTATATTACAGGTCATTAGAACTCCATTACAGGTTATTAGAATTATATTACAGGTCATTAGAATTATATTACAGGTCATTAGACCTATATTACAGGTCAATATAATTATATTACAGGTCATTAGAATTATATTACAGGTCATTAGAATTATATTACAGGTCATTAGAACTATATTACAGGTCATTAGAACAATATTACAGGTCAATATAATTATATTACAGGTCATTAGAATTATATTACAGGTCATTAGAACTCCATTACAGGTTATTAGAACAATATTACAGGTGAATATAATTATATTACAGGTCATTAGAACTATATTACAGGTCATTAGAACTATATTACAGGTCATTAGAACTATATTACAGGTCATTAGAACTATATTACAGGTCATTAGAACTATATTACAGGTCATTAGAATTATATTACAGGTCAATATAACTATATTACAGGTCACTAGAATTATATTACAGGTGAATATAATTATATTACAGGTTATTAGAACTATATTACAGGTCACTAGAACTATATTACAGGTCATTAGAATTATATTACAGGTCATTAGAACAATATTACAGGTGAATATAATTATATTACAGGTTATTAGAACTATATTACAGGTCATTAGAACTATATTACAGGTCATTAGAACTATATTACAGGTTATTAGACCTATATTACAGGTTATTAGAACTATATTACAGGTTATTAGACCTATATTACAGGTTATTAAAACTATATTACAGGTCATTAGAACTATATTACAGGTCATTAGAATTATATTACAGGTTATTAGAACTATATTACAGGTTATTAGACCTATATTACAGGTTATTAGACCTATATTACAGGTTATTAAAACTATATTACAGGTCATTAGAACTATATTACAGGTCATTAGAATTATATTACAGGTTATTAGAACTATATTACAGGTTATTAGACCTATATTACAGGTTATTAGACCTATATTACAGGTTATTAAAACTATATTACAGGTCATTAGAACTATATTACAGGTCATTAGAATTATATTACAGGTTATTAGAACTATATTACAGGTTATTAGAACTATATTACAGGTTATTAAATCTACCAGTCTATAACAGGGATTAAAAGATATACACAAAGGACACATCAATACTCTCTTTCGTTTTCGTTCTCTCTCGATATGTGAGTTACATATATAGATGATAGAAGCAGTGTGCCAGGAGAGAGAAGGAGGGGGCGTGCAGACAGGAGAGAGTGCTGCAGGAGAGAGAGCGATAGAGAGAGGAAGGTTTCTGTCTCTCCCGCCGCTCCTCTCTGCTGAATAGCACTTCATCAAATGCTTGGAAAACTAATAGGGCTCTTCGGCGCACGCGTGCACACAAACACACACACACACACACACACACACACACACACACACACACACACACACACACACACACACACACGACTGTCTGTCTGTCTTCAGTGTCAAAAATCTAAAATCCTGCTTCAATGTGTAACCAAAGAGCAACGATTCATCTGTTGCTGCCTTCTCTCTCACCCAGGAAAAGGACTAAGTCAGTAACGATTCAACTTGAATGAGATTTTGTGGACATGGCTACAGTACATGACCCAAAACAGATCCCTATTACAATCAACACTGAAACATATCTTATTCTCTTTCTGGATTTACGTGAAGGAGCAGTCTAAAGTAATGACGGAAGCTATAAATAGCGTTGTGGAGTAAATTCTTCACCCGTAGAAGGTCCTTGTGGCTTGATCTGACTGGACAGTAATATCTCTCTCTCTCTCTCTCTCTCTCTCTCTCTCTCTCTCTCTCTCTCTCTCTCTCTCTCTCTCTCTCTCTCTCTCTCTCTCTCTCTCTCTCTCTCTCTCTCTCTCTCTCTCTCTCTCAAAGGGAAATACAAAACAGTGCATTCATTCCTCTGAGGCTAGAATAATAACACAACAGATGACGCCCTCCCAACACTTCAGTTTCTCCTTGACCCTTTATGATTAATTCATGTCATCAAATTGAAAGATTTATGTTAATTAAAATAAAATACCAGACTAGACCTGCCAGAGTTTATCTGTAGAATTACTCTGAGGGTTCATTAATAACCTAACACACCAGATGATGTCCCTCCCAGACTGGGTCCAGCTTTATTATCTATAGACACCAGATGATGTCCCTCCCAGACTGGGTCCAGCTTTATTATCTATAGACACCAGATGATGTCCCTCCCAGACTGGGTCCAGCTTTACTGTCAATAGACACCAGATGATGTCCCTCCCAGACTGGGTCCAGCTTTACTGTCAATAGACACATGTCAATATCGACATCAAACGATCAGGCGTTAACTTGTTATTTTAGCTAGTTATACGTCATACTGTACATTACACCATACGTCACACTTCCTCTGCCCCCTGTTCATATCCAATTGGAACATAAGGAACATCCAATTGGAACATGTTACTGCTAATGAGAGGTCACCATTGAATGGACATGAACCACAATGGCTGCCATGAGAGGACGCCACTGAAGGGACATGAACCACAATGGCTGCCATGAGAGGACGCCACTAAAGGGACATGAAACACAATGGCTGCCATGAGAGGACGCCACTGAAGGGACATGAACCACAATGGCTGCCATGAGAGGATGCCACTGAAGGGACATGAACCACAATGGCTACCATGAGAGGACGCCACTGAATGGACATGAAACACAATGGCTGCCATGAGAGGACGCCACTGAATGGACATGAAACACAATGGCTGCCATGAGAGGACGCCACTGAATGGACATGAACCACAATGGCTGCCATGAGAGGACGCCACTGAATGGACATGAAACACAATGGCTGCCATGAGAGGACGCCACTGAATGGACATGAAACACAATGGCTACCATGAGAGGACGCCACTGAATGGACATGAAACACAATGGCTGCCATGAGAGGACGCCACTGAATGGACATGAACCACAATGACTGCCATGAGAGGACGCCACTGAATGGACATGAACCACAATGACTGCCATTATCATCCTCCTCTGGATATTTGAGGTTTTAATGGGATCTCTATGTTCTGTCGCCCCTACAGGTGTGTTACTACTAATGTGACTACAGAATCAACAGGCTAACTGATCTCTGTCGTCCCTACAGGTCTGTTACTACTAACGTGACAACAGAATCAACAGGCTAACTGATCTCTGTCGTCCCTACAGGTCTGTTACTACTAATGTGACTACAGAATCAACAGGCTAACTGATCTCTGTCGTCCCTACCGGTCTGTTACTACTAATGTGACTACAGAATCAACAGGCTAACTGATCTCTGTCGTCCCTACAGGTCTGTTACTACTAATGTGACTACAGAATCAACAGGCTAACTGATCTCTGTCGTCCCAACCAGTCTGTTACTACTAATGTGACTACAGAATCAACAGGCTAACTGATCTCTGTCGTCCCTACCGGTCTGGTACTACTAATGTGACTACAGAATCAACAGGCTAACTGATCTCTGTCGTCCCTACAGGTCTGTTACTACTAATGTGACTACAGAATCAACAGGCTAACTGATCTCTGTCGTCCTTACCGGTCTGTTACTACTAATGTGACTACAGAATCAACAGGCTAACTGATCTCTGTCGTCCCTACCGGTCTGTTACTACTAATGTGACTACAGAATCAACAGGCTAACTGATCTCTGTCGTCCCTACAGGTCTGTTACTACTAATGTGACTACAGAATCAACAGGCTAACTGATCTCTGTCGTCCCTACAGGTCTGTTACTACTAATGTGATTACAGAATCAACAGGCTAACTGATCTCTGTCGTCCCTACAGGTCTGTTACTATTTATGTGACTACAGAATCAACAGGCTAACTGATCTCTGTCGTCCCTACCGGTCTGTTACTACTAATGTGACTACAGAATCAACAGGCTAACTGATCTCTGTCGCCCCTACAGGTCTGTTACTACTAATGTGACTACAGAATCAACAGGCTAACTGATCTCTGTCGTCCCTACAGGTCTGTTACTACTAATGTGACTACAGTGCCCAGAGTAAACTGCCTGCTGCTCAGTCCGGGAAGCTAAGATATGCATATTATCGGTATGTTAAGATAGAAATCACTCTGTAGTTTCTAAAACTGTTTGAATGATGTCTGTGAGTATGACATATCTCATATGGCAGGCAAAAACCTGAGAAAAAATCCACACAGGAAGTGGGAAATCTGAGGTTTGTAGTTTTTCAACTCATCCCCTATTGACGATAGAGTGGGATGTTGGTCATGTTGCACTTCCTAAGGCTTCCACTTGATGTCAACAGTCTTTAGAACCTTGTTTGATGCTTCTACTGTGAAGGGGGGCCGAACGAGAGGGGAATGAGTCAGGGGTCTGGCAGAGGGCCATTAGCTGACCATGCACGGTCACGTGAGAGTTAGCTTATTTTCCATTGCATTTCTACAGACAAAGGAATTCTCCGGTTGGAACATTATTGAAGATTTATGTTTAAAACATCCTCAAGATTGATACTATACTTCGTTTGACATGTTTCTACGGACTGTAACGGAACTTTTTTGCTTTTCATCTGCTCGTCTGCTCGCGTGTCACGAATGTGGATTACAGGGCTGAACGCGCAAAGGAGGTATTTGGACATAAATTATGAACTTTATCGAACAAATCAAACATTTGTTGTGGAACTGGGATACCTGGGAGTACATTCTGATGAAGATTATCAAAGGTAAGTGAATATTTAGAATGCTATTTCTGACTAATGTTAACCTCTAGCGACGAGCAATCCCGTATCCGGGAGCGTAATCATAGCCTCAAATGCATTAGCATAACGCAGCGGACATAAATACCCCTAGAAACTTTTCCTACTCATGAAAATCGCAAATGAAATTAAATAAATATATTCAAACAGAAGCTTAGCCTTTTGTTAACAACACTGTCATCTCAGTTTCTCAAAATATGTGTTACAGCCAACGCTAGACAAGCATTTGTGTAAGTTTATCATGGCATAATTTTCACGGAAATAAGAAAAGCAACCAAATGAAATCATTTACCTTTGAAGAACTTCAGATGCTTTCATTCAGGAGTCTCCCAGTTAGATAGCAAATGTTCCTTTTTTCCAAAAATATTATTTTTTATAGGTGAAATAGCTCCCGTTTGTTCATCATGCTTGGCTGAGAAATCGTCCGGAAAATGCTACAACTATAACGCCAAACTTTTTTCAAAATTTGCTCCATAATATCGACAGAAACACGGCAAACGTTGTTTAGGATCCATCTTCAAGGTGTTTTTAACATATATATTCGATAATATATCCGTCGAGGCAATTGGTTTCTCATAAGAAGCGATTGGGAAAATGGCTACCTCAGTATTTTACGCAAGATTTTCTGCGGGAGACACCATGTGACCACTTGCTATATATGGTCCCTTACGGCTATTCTTCAATGGAAATGCGTAAATAGACTTCACAATGCTGTAGACACCTTGGGGAATACGTGGAAAACGTAAGCTCATTCGTGGCTCATTCACAGCCATATAAGGAATCATTGGCATGAGGCGGTTTAAAAAAATGCGGCACTTCCTGGTTGGATTTTTATCTGGGTATCGCCTGTAACATCAGTTCTGTGGCACTCACAGACAATATCTTTGCAGTTTTGGAAACGTCAGAGTGTTTTCTATCCAAATCTGTCAATTATATGCACAGTTGAACATCTTTTCGTGACAAAATATCTTGTTTAAAACGGGAACGTTTTTCATCCCAAAATTTTAATAGCGCCCCCTAATGCTTAACTGGTTTTAACTCCACAACATGGCAGATATTTCTTTGGCTCTTTTGGTCTCTGAGCGCTGTACTCAGATTATTGCATGGTGTGCTTTTTCCATAAAGTTTTTTTGAAATCTGACACAGCGGTTGCATTAAGGAGAAGTTTATCTAAAGTTCCATGTATAATAGTTGTATCTTTTATCAATGTTTATTATGAGTATTTCTGTAAATTGATGTGGCTCTCTGCAAAATCACCGCATGTTTTGGAACTACTGAACATAACACGCCAATGTAAAATGAGATTTTTGGATATAAATATGAACTTTATCGAACAAAACATACATGTATTGTGCAACATTTAAGTCCTATGAGTGTCATCAGATGAAGATCATCAAAGGTTAGTGGTTCATTTTTATCTCTATTTCTGCTTTCTGTGACTCCTCTCTTTGGCTGGAAAAATGGCTGTGTTTTACTGTGATATAACATAATCGGTGACATAACATAATCGTTTGGTGTGCTTTCGCTGTAAAGCCTTTTTGAAATCGGACACTGTGGTGGGATTACCAAACAAGATTACCTTTAAAATGGTATAAGATACTTGTATGTTTGAGGAAGTTTAATTATTAGATTTCTGTTGTTTGAATTTGGCGTCCTGCACTTTCACTGGCTGTTGTCATATATATCTCGTTAGCGGGATCTCAGCCATAAGAATTAGCCACATAAGACTCCAGGAAGCAGAGAGACGCTTGGATGACCTTTCCAACAGAAAGACGGATGATTCCAACAGATATCACGACGACTCACTGAGCGTAAATATATATTGATTGCAATTATTCCTGAATGAGTGAGCGTTAATGTGCAAAGGATTATCTTTCCATTAATATAATTATTAATTGTAGTGACTCATTTTTTGTCTTTCACGCCCTTCTCAGTCCACACCCACTTCCCTTTGTCCACCAAGCCGTCATATCGGCTTAGCCCACTAGGGAACCTCCCTAATCATTTCCTTGTAACCATATCTACTGTTTGTTGGTTCGTGCATTTCTGTGATTATATAGTTAGTAAATAAATGATTACGACAATTGGTGTATGGATGATTTATAGAAAAGGCTAGGTTCGTGCAGATAACCAACAATTTATGACATTTGGAATGAGACTAACGTGAGGTAAAGAATAATTCATTAATCAGAAGAATTAAGAGTTATAAGAGTTATATTAGGACATTTTTACTTTGTAATCTGAAGATTTTGCCCCGACTTCCTAGTTATTACATTTCCTAGATGATTAAATGTACATGATTAGTTTAATCGCGTAATAATAATTACAGAGAATTGAATTGAAAAAATAACAGTCTTCACTTTAATGATGCCAAAGTCACGACACAGGGGACTGGTGTATAGACAGGGGACTGTGTGTGTGTGTGTGTGTGTGTGTGTGTGTGTGTGTGTGTGTGTGGAGAGACTCCCACTGTGGGGTTCTATGCTGTTCACCTCTAAATGTATAGTGCCTTCGGGAAAGTATTCAGACCCCTTGACTTTTTTACACATTTTGTTACGTTACAGCCTTATTCTAAAATGGATTAAATAAAACTATTTCCTCAGAAATCTACGCACAATACCCCATTATAACAAACCAAAAACATATTTTAAGAATTTTTGGAAATGTAAAAAAATCATAAAACATAAATATGTGATTTACATAAGTATTCAGACCCTTTGCTATGAGACTCGAAATTGAGCTCAGGTGCATCCTGTTTCCATTGATCATCCTTGAGATGTTTCTACTACTTGATTGGAGTCCACCTGTGGTCAATTAAATTGATTGGACATGATTTGGAAAGGCACACACCTGTCAAAAACCAAGCTATGAGGTTGAAGGAATTGTCCGTAGAGCTCCGAGACAGGATTATGTCGAGGCAAAGATCTGGGTAAAGGTACAAAAAAATTTCTGCCGCATTGACAGTCCCCAAGAACACAGTGGCCTCCATCATTCTTAAATGGAACAAGTTTGGAATCACTGTTAATGGGATGTATATATTCATATGAATGATTAGAATATTCCACCCTGAAACCATATAATTGTATGAAATTGATTAGAATCATGATGAAATTGATTAGAATCATGAGATTATTCTAATGATGCGTGTGGTTTTAGTCAGTAGAATTATATATCCACAAGTGTAATTTTTAGTATCTTACAGTATCTTACAAATTCTAGGTTTAAGTTGCAGACTGAGTAGTATAATTGAATTGGGTTATGAACCTTGAGAACATAATTCTCGCAACAATTTGGTCCTTCGAGAGACGGCTCTCAATACCTGCCTCTGTCGTCCCAAGGAACTGCTAAAAACCGTGCACGGGCGGATCCAGGATCTGTAAGACAAAGACCTGACCTCTGAATTGAGGGTTTATTTCAGGCCAGTGGTGAACTGGTACACGACAGAGGTGGTGACGAGATCCAACCTACATTGCTTTTCCCAGTCTACGAGAAGGTCAGTAAATCTCTATTCACGAATTATGGGGAAATGACGCTCGCTCTACATTCAGAAATACATTTGATTGTTTTTGTGTAGTTTAGGTGTTGATTTTAAAATTCCCATAGGGCATTCGTACCTGGTAACCTATTTTTAGTATTTTGTGTAGAGAACCCTGATATAGGTATTATTCTAGACAATTGGAAAATATGAATTGGGTGTAGAGCCACCTAGGCAACAGAAGGTCCGAAATGACACGATACCAATGTAAACTAGATCCGAAATGACAAGATACCAATGTAAACTAGATCCGAAATGACACGATACCAATGTAAACTAGATCCAAAATGACACGATACCAATGTAAACTAGATCCAAAATGACACGATACCAATGTAAACTAGATCCGAAATGACACAATACCAATGTAAACTAGATCCAAAATGACACGATACCAATGTAAACTAGATCCAAAATGACACGATACCAATGTAAACTAGATCCAAAATGACACGATACCAATGTAAACTAGATCCAAAATGACACGATACCAATGTAAACTAGATCCAAAATGACACGATACCAATGTAAACTAGATCCGAAATGACACAATACCAATGTAAACTAGATCCGAAATGACACGAGGTATCTGCAGTACCAACGTAAACTAGATCCGAAATGACACGTACCAATATAAACTAGATCCGTAATGACACGTACCAATATAAACTAGATCCGTAATGACACGTACCAATATAAACTAGATCCGTAATGACACGTACCAATATAAACTAGATCCGTAATGACACGTACCAATATAAACTAGATCCGTAATGACACGTACCAATATAAACTAGATCCGTAATGACACGTACCAATATAAACTAGATCCGTAATGACACGTACCAATATAAACTAGATCCGTAATGACACGTACCAATATAAACTAGATCCGTAATGACACGTACCAATATAAACTAGATCCGTAATGACACGTACCAATATAAACTAGATGCGTAATGACACGAGGTATCATTGGCTACCACCAAGACTATCAGTGGACACTACCTATGTAAACTAACAGAAAGGAGATATAAGAAAGGAAGCCTAATATAGCGGAGTGAGATACGAGATATTAACGTCAAAATCAGGCAGGAGAGCAACTATAGTAATTGGATAAAATTAAAAAGCAAATACATAGATCATAGAAATAGATACACATAGATTGTGAGCATAAGCATAGTAACTCAAACAAGGTTTGCTAACAATGGAAAGTAAATCCTCAAAGGAGGTTCCGGAATTAACTGGAGATGAGCGGTATATGCATTTAAAAGATAAAATAAATGTCTACTTCTGTTTAAAGTGGAGGATGGAGTATGAATTTGATGGAAATTTGGACGTAGAAAAGTTGGAACTAATGATAAGTCAGATACGTAAGGCATGTGGAGACAAGGCAGATAAACAACGGGCAGAGGGGCTAGACACAGCGAGGGTATGGTTAGCTGAGGCGAGGAAGAGAGCTGAGGGAGAAAAGAAGAAGGAAGATGTAAGTTGCAAGCAACAGAGAGCAATAACTCCCACGGCTCCTCTGGAGGTCCCTCATAAGCCTAAATTATATCCCACCCGGATAGACCAGGCGTGGAGAGAGAATCCTGATGATGAAACCGTGGTGGTGCGGAGACAGCAGCCAGTGCTTCCCGTCCCACCCCCACCACCCCCATATAGGGAACCTCCTGGAGCAGAGGGAGGGGTAGAGTCGGATGAGGATATGATAGGGTTAGCTACCATAGGGAAAGTCATGACAGATTTAACCGAACTAGGACGTAGGATGAACAAGCGACAGGATGCAGGGGAAAGAGGTAGAGACAGGGCTTTACCACTCAGAAGGCTGAAGTTGCATAACCACAGCCCAGGGTTGAAAGAAGTAGCAGAGTGGCTTGATTGAAGAAGATAAAAGGGAGGCTAGTCAGTATCCTCTAATTGCCTTGACCAACCCACGGGCTGGGGACGCAGGACAGGAACCTATTTTAGAAGTGTATAGGGCATGGACCCAAAGGGATGTAGAAAGAGCGGTGGAAGGAATGCTACACCCTAAAACAGGCATGGAAGGATCTAGGAGGGATCTAGAAGGTTTGACAGCCAGTTTCAACTTAAACACAGGACAAGTGGAGACAGCGATACGGCAGTTGGCGGAGAAGGACTGGGCAGCTGTACGAGGGCAATGGGTGCCGGGAATTAACCATTTAATTACACAGTGCCATGGGCAGCTGTACGAGGGCAATGGGTGCCGGGAATTAACCATTTAATTACACAGTGCCATGGGCAGCTGTACGAGGGCAATGGGTGCCGGGAATTAACCATTTAATTACATTGCCATGGGCAGCTGTACGAGGGCAATGGGTGCCGGAAATTAACCATTTAATTACACAGTGCCATGGGCAGCTGTACGAGGGCAATGGGTGCCGGGAATTAACCATTTAATTACATTGCCATGGGCAGCTGTACGAGGGCAATGGGTGCCGGGAATTAACCATTTAATTACACAGTGCCATGGGCATCTGTACGAGGGCAATGGGTGCCGGGAATTAACCATTTAATTACACAGTGCCATGGGCAGCTGTACGAGGGCAATGGGTGCCGGGAATTAACCATTTAATTACACAGTGCCATGGGCAGCTGTACGAGGGCAATGGGTGCCGGGGTATAACCATTTAATTACACAGTGCCATGGGGAGCTGTACGAGGGCAATGGGTGCCGGGAATTAACCATTTAATTACACAGTGCCATGGGCAGCTGTACGAGGGCAATGGGTGCCGGGAATTAACCATTTAATTACATTGCCATGGGCAGCTGTACGAGGGCAATGGGTGCCGGGAATTAACCATTTAATTACACAGTGCCATGGGCAGCAGATGCCTCCCCCCCCTAGTTGATGGTTTTAACACTGCATATCACCAGCAGCTGAAGATAGCTTTCCTCAGCGGAATGCGCCCCGAGATTAGCAGTACCATAAAGAAAACCTTGGTGGGGTGGGGACTAGCAGAACTGGGAGAAGTAAAAATATATACAATTCATTATGAACAGCCCGGTAAAAGCAAGGAGACTAAGAAGAAGCTGAAGGGGGCAGAATACTTAATAGCCACTCTGGGGGAGATAGCCAGCCCTGACAGAAAGGGGTGGAAGGCTAACCGAAGAGGAGATAAGGACAGAGATAGAAATGGTGAGAAATGTTATAATTGTAACGAGTCAGGTCACTTTGCTCGGGATTGTGAGGCACCATGCAGTGCACTGCAAGAAAGTAGGGCACAATCACGATGATTGTCGGAACAAGAAAGTAGGGCATAATCACGGTGATTGTCAGAACAAGAAAGTAGGGCACAATCACGGTGATTGTCAGAACAAGAAAGTAGGGCACAATCACGGTGATTGTCAGAACAAGAAAGTAGGGCACAATCACGGTGATTGTCAGAACAAGAAAGTAGGGCACAATCACAGTGATTGTCGGAACAAGAAAGTAGGGCACAATCACGGTGATTGTCAGAACAAGAAAGTAGGGCACAATCACAGTGATTGTCGGAACAAGAAAGTAGGGCACAATCACGGTGATTGTCAGAACAAGAAAGTAGGGCATAATCACAGTGATTGTCGGAACAAGAAAGTAGGGCACAATCACTGTGATTGTCAGAACAAGAAAGTAGGGCACAATCACGGTGATTGTCAGAACAAGAAAGTAGGGCACAATCACGGTGATTGTCGGAACAAGAAAGTAGGGCACAATCACGGTGATTGTCGGAACAAGAAAGACAGGAGAAGGGACAAAAGAAGCAGGCGCCTCCAGCCTGAGGAAGAGGAGGAAGAGGAGGAGTTTCAGGGGAGAGCGGTAGCGAGACGGGAGAGGGGATGTCCTTTTTTTGAATGAGCAACTATTGATTTGACATTGCAACAAGAACAGAAACCCTATTTGACTTTAACCGTAATGGGAAAGAAAATTAAATTTCTCTGTGATACTGGGGCGTGTCGTATAGCAATCTGTGCAGACGACACTCCCCCCCGGGGCACAGAGTAATGGGGAAAAGATCATAGTATGGACAGCAATTCATGGAACGGCTATCCGCTCCTATAACACTGAAACATGTTTTGCCGGGAGAGATACGGTTGTTAGTTCGTTTTAATAGCTTGTTTCGGTTCAATTAATAAAAGACCAATTCATTCAAAATAATAGCGAGGCGATTTCCATGTAATACGTTGTGTTGCCTAAACGATCTGCTGGAATAACGTATTGAGAATGGAGTCGTATTTAAATCATAGAAGAGACAGTTACCTAAATTAAAGAAATTCTAAATAGTAGCGGGGAGATAATGGCGATAGAGTGGTGCCCACCGATATGTTTTTCATTCTTATGGATTGACTGACATATTTTATAAATTTAGCTTATATTTGGCTGAGAGGAATTACAGGTCTGAATAGTTAAGACCTTTACGATTCATGATAGTTTTTGATTATTGTTTTTTTATTTGATTGTTTAGGTAACATCAGTGAATTGGAACAGAAAGTTTAAGTATACTAACATTATAATCTGTTTCCATTAAGTGGAACAATGTCAGGTCAGTAAAGTGGATTGCAGGTTGAGTTTATTTTATTTTTGTCACGCCCTGACCGTAGAGAGCTTTTTATGTCTCTTTGGTTTGGTCAGGGTTTGATTTGAGTGGTCACTCTATGTTCTTTTTCTATGTGTTTGTATTTCTATGTTTTGGCCGGGTGTGGTTCTCAATCAGGAACAGCTGTCTATCGTTGTCTCTGATTGGGAACCATAATTAGGTTGTTTCTTCCCACATAGATTTTGTGGGTAGTTATTTTCTGTTTAGTGCTTGCACCTGTTTCGGTTGAATTTATTCTCTTGTTATTTTGTATTAGCGTTCAGTTCAATAAACGAACATGAACACTTACCACGCTGCGCTTTGGTCCGACTACTCTTCCTCATCCGATGACGAATATTGTTACAATTTTACAGGAACGGTGCACATTAATCACAGTTGTGTGTGTAAAACTAATGATTAGAGGGAGTACAATGGAATTATCATTATCATTAGGTTTTGTTTACAGTCAACGTTTGTGTTTGAGGAGATTTACATTTTTCCTAGAGGGACGAAATCTTAAAGGGGTACACACACATATGGAATATTAGAAGTTTTAATTAAAACACGTGGATTATTTTGATAAGGGAATGTTCTGGGAACCTGGGAAACAACATGTAGAAAATGTTTTATGTTTTTTCTTTAATTTGTTTAATATAGTAAGAAACTACTGTGGAAGGGTGGTATGACTTTTGACCTCTATCATGGCTTTCCGTTGTGGTCTGATCAGCCTCATGGGAGGGCCATTTGGATAATGAATTTAACCTTTTTGGGATAGGGGACAGCATTTTCACTTTTGGATGAATAGCATGCCCAGAGTGAACTGTCTCCTACTCTGTCCCAGATGCCAATATATGCATATTACTATTAGTATTGGATAGAAAACACTCTGAAGTTTCTAAAACTGTTTGAATGATGTCTGTGAGTATAACAGAACTCATATGGCGGGCGAAAACCTGAGAAAAATCCAACCAAGAAGTGGGACATCTGAGGTTTGTAGTTTTTCAAAGCTTGGCCTACTGAATACACATTGAGAAATGGATGAGGTTGCACTTCCCAGGGCTTCCACTAGATGTCAACCGTCTTTTGAAACTGGTTTGAGGATTCTACTATCAATGAGACCTCTTTGAGTCAGTGGTCTGGCAGAGAGCCTTGGTCTCATGACGCGCCCTCCCGACAGAGTTACTTCTCGTTCCAGTGCTTCTCTGAAGACAAAAGAATTCTCCGGTTGGAACATTATTGATGTTTTATGTTAAAACCTCTTACAGCTACCCCCCTACTTTTTTCAATTTCCTCCTGAAGACATACCCAAATCTAACTGCCTGTAGCTCAGGCCCAGAACCAAGGATATGCATATTCTTGGTTTCATTTGAAAGAAAACACTCTGAAGTTTGTGTAAATGTGAATTGAATGTAGGAGAATTAACACAATAGATCTGGTTTAGATAATACAATGAAAGAACCATACATTTTTTATTTTTATTGTTGTATCATCATCTTTAAAATTAACAAGACAAAACAAATATTCAGATAGGATGATGGGGACAATTTCAGTGAAAAACGTAAGAGGGCAACAGTACTTGTGCAAAGTTTCAGAATGATAACTTCCAAAATGAGTGTGCTACATGACACTTATCATGAAGTCACCCAGGTGTCCCACACAAGTAGCCCAAATGTACCCAAGTGGCCAAATTGGTGACGTTATACATTTTGAATGGAATAACCATATACAAAATATCAAAATCGTATTCTAACACGCCCCCCACCCCCCCCAAAAAAAAAATGGAGAGGAAACATAAAAAAATATGTATACATTTACAAAATAACACTTTCAACATTTGGAAGACCCTCAGTCCTCTACACAATATTGTGCTGCTGATGCCAGGTGCCATAGCAGTCTCTTTCTGCTGTAAAGCAGTCACCAAGCATGTGGTGCAGGTGATGGGGGACTTCATTTTGCAAAGAACACAGCGAAGCCTCCATGCTGTGCCCTTTTGGCCCTGAGGCACATCCATGCCTGCAGAAATACATTTGGGCAGATGAACAACACTTGAGGCAGGAGCAGAATGGACAGAGGTAGAGGGGCCAGAACATGGTGCAGTGGTGCTGTGGTGCTGTAGCCAGCAAGCTCATTGATGAGCAGCTCTCTGAAGGCTAGCTGTGAGATGGGGGGCTTTCCACTGCTCTTAGCCATTTCCTTGTGTAGGATGAATGCATTCACCACAGCGATGTCGATGAAATGATAGAAGAAGGTCTTGTACCATTTCATCGTCTTATGGAGAACAATCTACGCATCTGACCGGTCCACACCTTCCATGCACTTGTTGTAGTCCT
Organism: Oncorhynchus mykiss; assembly: GCF_013265735.2. Classification (NCBI taxonomy): domain Eukaryota; kingdom Metazoa; phylum Chordata; class Actinopteri; order Salmoniformes; family Salmonidae; genus Oncorhynchus; species Oncorhynchus mykiss. Next base: position 41,348,085 of record NC_048593.1, read on the forward strand.
TTATTGCAGTTGGAATGGAGAAATGTTTTGCAGTCCATGCCCCAGCAGCGCTGAGACAACAGGTATCCGGCTGGATGAACCAGCTTCAGTGGGGGATGGACACCTTGGCACTGGGGGCTCCCATTCGGAGTCAGTGTCACTGTGAAAGAAAATGTTCAGTTAGAAGAGTTTCACATATGAGCCCTGTATCAACAGGTATAATAAGCAGTTATATATAGAGTACAGTGAACATAAGATTGAATATATTATTATAGAACTGCTAGATCTACTGTCTCATTTATATTATGACAGACCAGCTAGATCTACTGTCTATTTTATATTATGACATTTCAGCTAGATCTACTGTCTCTATTATATTATGACAGACCAGCTAGATCTACTGTTTTTATTATATTATGACAGACCAGCTGTATCTACTGTCTCCATTTCACTTTGGCCATTGTTGTGGGCCTGCTCTCCCCTCAACAGCCTCAAATAGGCTATTTCATGTGGGGGTGGGGTGGGGTGGGGTGGGAGGGGGTGAGGGGGGCGGCAGACACACGCATCTCGGCCATGCTCCCTCTAATCCACAATATGTATATATACACACACACAAACATAGGTTATGTGTCATACAAATACATACAAACATAGGCTATGGGTCATACACATACAGTGCCTTGCGAAAGTATTCGGCCCCCTTGAACTTTGCGACCTTTTGCCACATTTCAGGCTTCAAACATAAAGATATAAAACTGTATTTTTTTGTGAAGAATCAACAACAAGTGGGACACAATCATGAAGTGGAACGACATTTATTGGATATTTCAAACTTTTTTAACAAATCAAAAACTGAAAATTTGGACGTGCAAAATTATTCAGCCCCTTTACTTTCAGTGCAGCAAACTCTCTCCAGAAGTTCAGTGAGGATCTCTGAATGATCCAATGTTGACCTAAATGACTAATGATGATAAATACAATCCACCTGTGTGTAATCAAGTCTCCGTATGAATGCACCTCCACTGTGATAGTCTCAGAGGTCCGTTAAAAGCGCAGAGAGCATCATGAAGAACAAGGAACACACCAGGCAGGTCCGAGATACTGTTGTGAAGAAGTTTAAAGCTGGATTTGGATACAAAAATATTTCCCAAGCTTTAAACATCCCAAGGAGCACTGTGCAAGCGATAATATTGAAATGGAAGGAGTATCAGACCACTGCAAATCTACCAAGACCTGGCCGTCCCTCTAAACTTTCAGGAGAAGACTGATCAGAGATGCAGCCAAGAGGCCCATGATCACTCTGGATGAATTGCAGAGATCTACAGCTGAGGTGGGAGACTCTGTCCATAGGACAACAATCAGTCGTATATTGCACAAATCTGGCCTTTATGGAAGAGTGGCAAGAAGAAAGCCATTTCTTAAAGATATCCATAAAAAGTGTATTTTAAAGTTTGCCACAAGCCACCTGGGAGACACACCAAACATGTGGAAGAAGGTGCTCTGGTCAGATGAAACCAAAATTGAACTTTTTGGCAACAATGCAAAACGTTATGTTTGGCGTAAAAGCAACACAGCTCATCACCCTGAACACACCATCCCCACTGTCAAACATGGTGGTGGCAGCATCATGGTTTGGGCCTGCTTTTCTTCAGCAGGGACAGGGAAGATGGTTAAAATTGATGGGAAGATGGATGGAGCCAAATACAGGACCATTCTGGAAGAAAACCTGATGGAGTCTCCAAAACACCTGAGACTGGGACGGAGATTTGTCTTCCAACAAGACAATGATCCAAAACATAAAGCAAAATCTACAATGGAATGGTTCAAAAATAAACATATCCAGGTGTTAGAATGGCCAAGTCAAAGTCCAGACCTGAATCCAATCGAGAATCTGTGGAAAGAACTGAAACCTACCTTACACAAAAGCTCTCCATCCAACCTCACTGAGCTCGAGCTGTTTTGCAAGGAGGAATGGGAAAAAAATTCAGTCTCTCGATGTGCAAAACTGATAGAGACATACCCCAAGCGACTTATAGCTGTAATCGCAGCAAAAGGTGGCGCTACAAAGTATTAACTTAAGGGGACTGAATAATTTTGCACGCCCAATTTTTCAGTTTTTGATTTGTTAAAAAAGTTTGAAATATCAAATAAATGTCGTTCCACTTCATGATTGTGTCCCACTTGTTGTTGATTCTTCACAAAAAAATGCAGTTTTATATCTTTATGTTTGAAGCCTGAAATGTGGCAAAAGGTCGCAAAGTTCAAGGTTCAAACTTTCAAACTTCAAAGTTCAAAGTTCAAACTTTCGCAAGGCACTGTACATACAAACATACCCCCACACCCAATGTATAGCCAACGTGTACTTTACACATTTCATTACATTTTTATATGTTGCTACTAAAATTACAAAAAATCACAAATAATATTTTATATAATTTCAAGATCTGAATATATATACACATATATACACTGCTCAAAAAAATAAAGGGAACACTTAAACAACACAATGTAACTCCAAGTCAATCGTCGTAGGAGAGCAACAACCCAGCAGCAGGACCGCTACCTCCGCCTTTGTGCAAGGAGGAGCAGGAGGAGCACTGCCAGAGCCCTGCAAAATGACCTCCAGCAGGCCACAAATGTGCATGTGTCTGCTCAAACGGTCAGAAACAGACTCCATGAGGGTGGTATGAGGGCCCAACGTCCACAGGTGGGGGTTGTTCCTAAAGCCCAACACCTTGCAGGACGTTTGGCATTTGCCAGAGAACACCAAGATTGGCAAATTCGCCACTGGCGCCCTGTGCTCTTCACAGATGAATGCAGGTTCACACTGAGCACATGTGACAGACGTGACAGTCTGGAGACGCCGTGGAGAACGTTCTGCTGCCTGCAACATCCTCCTGCAACATCCGCATGACCGGTTTGGCGGTGGGTCAGTCATGGTGTGGGGTGGCATTTCTTTGGGGGGCCGCACAGCCCTCCATGTGCTCGCCAGAGGTAGCCTGACTGCCACTAGGAACCGAGATGAGATCCTCAGACCCCTTGTGAGACCATATGCTGGTGCGGTTGGCCCTGGGTTCCTCCTAATGCAAGACAATGCTAGACCTCATGTGGCTGCAGTGTGTCAGCAATTCCTGCAAGAGAAAGGCATTGATGCTATGGACTGGCCCGCCCGTTCCCCAGACCTGAATCCAATTGAGCACATCTGGAACATCATGGCTCGCTCCATCCACCAATGCCACGTTGCACCACAGACTGTCCAGGAGTTGGCGGATGCTTTAGTCCAGGTCTGGGAGGAGATCCCTCAGGAGACCATCCGCCACCTCATCAGGAGCATGCCCAGGCGTTGTAGGGAGGTCATACAGGCACGTGGAGGCCACACACACTACTGAGCCTCATTTTGACTTGTTTTAAGGACATCACATCAAAGTTGGATCAGCCTGTAGTGTGGTTTTCCACCTTAATTTTGAGTGACTCCAAATCCAGACCTCCATGGGTTGATAAATTTGATTTCCATTGATAATTTTTGTGTGATTTTGTTGTCAGCACATTCAACTATGTAAAGAAAAAAGTATTTAACCTTTCTGATCTCCCCATCCCGGATCCGGGATCGTGAATACAGACTCAAGCTCATTACCATAACGCAACGTTAACTATTCATGAAAATCATAAATGAAATGAAATAAATATGCTAGCTCTCAAGCTTAGCCTTTTGTTAACAACACTGTCATCTCAGATTTTCAAAATATGCTTCTCAACCATTGCAAAACAAGCATTTGTGTAACAGTATTGATGGCTAACGTAGCATTTAGCATTAGCATTCAGCTGGCAACATTTACACAAAAAAACAGAAAAGCATTCAAATAAAATAATTTACCTTTGAAGAACTTCAGATGTTTTCAATGAGGAGACTCTCAGATAGCAAATGTTCAGTTTTTCCTGAAAGATTATTTGTTTAGGACAAATCGCTCCGTTTTCTGCGTCACATTTAGCTATGAAAAAAACCCTGTATCCAGGATTGTGTAAATCTATCAGCAAGCTCATTAGCATAACACAACGTTAACTATTTATGAAAATCGCAAATGAAATGAAATAAATATGCCATCTCTCAAGCTTAGCCTTTTGTAAACAACACTGTCATCTCAGATTTTCAAAATATGCTTCTCAACCATAGGAAAACAATAATTTGTGTAAAAGTAGCTAGCTAGCGTTAGCATTTCGCGTTAGCATTTAGCGTTAGCATTAGCGTTAGCATCCAGCACGCAACATTAACAAAAACATAAAAGCCTTCAAATAAAATAATTTACCTTTGAAGAACTTCTGATGTTTTCAATGAGGATACTCTCAGTTAGATAGCAGATGCTCAGTTTTTCCAAAAAGATTCCTTGTGTATTAGAAATAGCTCCGTTTTATACATCACATTTGGCTACCAAAAAAAATCCGAAAATTCAGTCCTCAAAACGCGAACTTTTTTCCAAATTAACTCCATAATATCGACTGAAAACATGGCAAACGTTGTTTAGAATCAATCATCAAGGTGTTTTTCACATATCTCTTCATTGATACATCGTTCTTGGACACATGCTTTCTCCCCTGAATCAAATGGTAAAGTAGAAGCAGCTGGCAATTGCGCACCGAATTCGACGCAGGACACCAGGCGGACACTTGGAAAATGTAGTCTCTTATGGTCAATCTTCCAATGATATGCCTACAAATACGTCACAATGCTGCTAAGACCTTGGGCGAACGACAGAAAGTGTAGGCTCATTCGTTGCGCAATCACAGCCATATAAGGGGAGAATGGAAAACAGATCTTCAGAAATTCTGCTAATTCCTGGGTGATGCATCATCTTGGTTTCGCCTGTAGAATGAGTTCTGGGGCACTTACAGACAAAATCTTTGCAGATTCTGAAACTTCAGAGTGTTTTCTTTCCAAAACTGTCAAGAATATGCATAGTCGAGCATCTTTTCGTGACAAAATATCGCGCTTAAAACGGGAACGTTTTTTATCCAAAAATGAAATAGCGCCCCTAGAGCTCTAACAGGTTAATAAGAATATTTAATTCATTCAGATCTAGGATGTGTTATTTTAGTGTTCCCTTTATTTTTTTGAGCAGTGTATATATATTAAGGTTTGGGATAGGTTTAACACATTAATTTTAGATATGAATTCTGACAGGTTAAGGGTTCATTTAGATATTAAAACTTCTTATGGCTGCAATCCCGTTAACGGGATCAATATGACAACAGCCAGTGAAAGTAATGGCCGCCAAATTCTAAACAACAGACATCTCATAATTAGAAGTCCTCAAACATACATGTATATTATACCGTTTTAAAGGTAATCGTGTTATTAATCCCACCAAAGTGTCCGATTTCAAATAGGCTTTACAGCAAAAGCACCACAAACGATTATGTTGGGTCACCACCAAGCCACAGATAAACACAGCCATTTTTCCAGCCAAAGAGAGGAGTCACAAAAAGCACAAATAGAGATAAAATGAATCACTAACCTTTGATGATCTTCATCAGATGACACTCATAAGACTTCATGTTACACAATACATGTATGTTTTGTTTGATAAAGTTCATATTTATATTTAAAAAATCAGAGTTTACATTGGCGCGTTACATTCACTAGTTCCATAAACATCCAGTGATTTTACATAGCCACATCGATTCAACAGAAATACTAATCATAAATGTAGATGAAAATACAAGTTATACACATGGAATTATAGATATACCTCTCCTTAATTAGATAGTGGAACGGTTGCGTCCCACTTGGGCAAAAAACAGGGAAAATGCAGCGCGGCAAATTCAAAAATTGATATAAAAATCCAGAAAAAAACAGCTTCCAAAAAACGCAACGTCACTACAAAATATTTCAACAGTTGCCTATGAACTTTGCCAACATATTTCAAACTACTTTTGTAATACAACGTTAGGTATTTTTAAACATTAATAATCGATCAAATTGTAGACGGGTCTATCTGTGTTCAATACAGGAAGACAACAATCCATGCTACTTTTCACATCTTGCGCACTCTCAACAGTGTTACCCAGTTCCTAGATGGCCTACTTCTTCATTCCACAAATGAATAACCTCAACCAAATTCCAAAGACTGGTGACATCCAGTGGAAGCGGTAGGAACTGAAAACAGGTTTTCTAAGAAATATCATTTGCCAATTCCTGGGAGTGCATTCTGATGACGATCATCGAAGGTAAGGGAATATTTATAATGTTATTTCTGATTTCTGTTGACTCCAACTTGGCAGATATTTTTTTGGGCACTGGGGGCTCCCATTCGGAGTCAGACAGAGACCAACAAAAAAAAAGAAAATATGAACGGTTAGTCCTCGGGGTTTTGTCTGCTACATAAATTCTGTCATACTCACAGACAAGATTCAAACAGTTTTAGAAACTTTAGAGTGTTTTCTATCCAGATCTACTAATAATATGCAAGAGTAGCAGGAAGTTGAAATTGGGCACGCTATTTATCCAAAAGTGAAAATGCTGCCCCCTATACCTTAAGAAGTTAATGCAACCACTGTGTCAGATTTCAAAATAACTCAGAAATAACAGACGGCTCACAGAAAAAGAAAAAGTTGGAGTCAACAGAAATCAGAAATAACATTATAAATATTCCCTTACCTTTGATGATCGTCATCAGAATGCACTCCCAGGAATCCTAGTTCCACAATAAATGCTTGATTTGTTCGATAATGTCCAGGGCTTCCATCATCTAGTGGAAGCCCTAAGAAGTGCAAAATCATCCACAGCCCACTGTGAATTCAATAGGGGCTGGGTTGAAAATCGACCAACCTCAGATTTCTCACTTCCTGTTTGGATTTCTTCTCAGGTTTTTGCCTGCCATATGAGTTCTGTTATACTCACAGACATCATTCAAACCGTTTCAGAAATGTCAGAGTGTTTTCTATCCAATACTAATAATATGCATATATTAGCAACTGGGACTAAGGAGCAGGCAGTTTACTCTGGGCACCTCTGGGCACCTTTCATCCAAGCTACTCAATACTGCCCCTGCAGCTAAAATAAGTTAATTCTGCCTGTTTAAGGTAAGGGTTCATTTAGATATTAATTCTGACTGGTTCAGGTAAGAGTTAAGGTTTGGGATTAGGTTAACACAGAAAATATTCTCCTCCTGAGTGACGCAGCGATCTAAGGCCCTGCATCACGATGCTAGAGGCATGACTACAGTGGGGCGGCAGGTAGCCTAGTGGTTAGAGCGTTGGGCCTGTAACCAAGCTGACAAGGTATAAATCTGTCATTCTGCCCCTGATCGAGGCAGTTAACCCACTGTTCCTAGACCGTCATTGTAAATAGGAATTTGTTCTTAACTGACTTGCCTAGTTAAATAAATCCTCTGAGCTGAAACGCACGACTTAAGACTACTAGATGGTAATACGTGCTCACGTTGCCCCTAGTGGCCGGTATTAAAGGCATCTCCCTACTAGATGGTAATACATGCTCATGTTGCCCCTAGTGGCTGGTATTAAAGGCATCTCCCTACTAGATCGTAATACGTGCTCACGTTGCCCCTAGCGGCCGGTATTAAAGGCACCGCCATACTAGATGGTAGTAGGTGTTCTACGTTGGCACTAGTGGCCGGTATTGAAGGCATTTCCCTACTGGACGGTAATAGGTGCTCACGTTGCCCCTAGTGGACGGTATTGAAGGCATCTCCCTACTAGACGGTAATAGGTGCTCACGTTGCCCCTGGTGGACGGTATTGAAGGCATCTCCTGGATTGATGGCAGCATTCGCGTGAAACTGAAAGCGCGAAGCACTGCTTTTAATCAGGGGAAGGTGTCTGGTAACATGATCGAATACAAACAGTGCAGCTATTCCCTCCGCAAGGCTATCAAACAAGCTAAGCGTCAGTACAGAGACAAAGTAGAATCTCAATTCAACGGCTCAGACACAAGAGGCATGTGGCAGGGTCTACAGTCAATCACGGACTACAGGAAGAAATCCAGCCCAGTCACGGACCAGGATGTCCTGCTCCCAGGCAGACTAAATAACTTTTTTGCTCGCTTTGAGGACAATACAGTGCCACTGACACGGCCTGCAACGAAAACATGCGGTCTCTCCTTCACTGCAGCCGAGGTGAGTAAGACATTTAAACGTGTTAACCCTCGCAAGGCTGCAGGCCCAGACGGCATCCCCAGAGAGACTAGTCAAGGACCATATCACCTCCACCCTACCTGACACCCTAGACCCACTCCAATTTGCTTACCGCCCAAATAGGTCCACAGACGATGCAATCTCAACCACACTGCACACCGCCCTAACCCATCTGGACAAGAGGAATACCTATGTGAGAATGCTGTTCATTGACTACAGCTCGGCATTCAACACCATAGTACCCTCCAAGCTCGTCATCAAGCTCGAGACCCTGGGTCTCGACCCCGCCCTGTGCAACTGGGTACTGGACTTCCTGACGGGCCGCCCCCAGGTGGTGAGGGGGGCGGCCCAGCAGGTGGCCCCGCTGATCCTCAACACTGGGGCCCCACAAGGGTGCTTTCTGAGCCCTCTCCTGTACTCCCTGGTCACCCACGACTGCGTGGCCACGCACGCCTCCAACTCAATCATCAAGTTTGCGGACGACACAACAGTGGTAGGCTTGATTACCAACAACGACGAGACGGCCTACAGGGAGGAGGTGAGGGCCCTCGGAGTGTGGTGTCAGGAAAATAACCTCACACTCAACGTCAACAAAACTAAGGAGATGATTGTGGACTTCAGGAAACAGCAGAGGGAACACCCCCCTATCCACATCGATGGAACAGTAGTGGAGAGGGTAGCAAGTTTTAAGTTCCTCGGCATACACATCACAGACAAACTGAATTGGTCCACTCACACAGACAGCATTGTGAAGAAGGCGCAGCAGCGCCTCTTCAGCCTCCTGAGGTTGAAGAAATTCGGCTTGTCACCAAAAGCACTCACAAACTTCTACAGATGCACAATCGAGAGCATCCTGGCGGGCTGTATCACCGCCTGGTACGGCAACTGCTCCGCCCTCAACCGTAAGGCTCTCCAGAGGGTGGTGAGGTCTGCACAACGCATCACCGGGGGCAAACTACCTGCCCTCCAGGACACCTACACCACCCGATGTCACAGGAAGGCCATAAAGATCATCAAGGACATCAACCACCCGAGCCACTGCCTGTTCACCCCGCTATCATCCAGAAGGCGAGGTCAGTACAGGTGCATCAAAGCTGGGACCGAGAGACTGAAAAACAGCTTCTATCTCAAGGCCATCAGACTGTTAAACAGCCACCACTAACATTGAGTGGCTGCTGCCAACACACTGACACTGACTCAACTCCAGCCACTTTAATAATGGGAATTGATGGGAAATGATGTAAATATATCACTAGCCACTTTAAACAATGCTACCTTATATAATGTTACTTACCCTACATTATTCATCTCATATGCATACGTATATACTGTACTCTACATCATCGACTGTATCCTTATGTAATACATGTATCACTAGCCACTTTAAACTATGCCACTTTGTTTACATACTCATCTCATTTGTACATACTGTACTCGATACCATCTACTGTATCTTGCCTATGCTGCTCTGTACCATCACTCATTCATATATCCTTATGTACATATTCTTTATCCCCTTACACTGTGTACAAGACAGTAGTTTTGGAATTGTTAGTTAGATTACTTGTTGGTTATTACTGCATTGTCGGAACTAGAAGCACAAGCATTTCGCTACACTCGCATTAACATCTGCTAACCATGTGTATGTGACAAATTTGATTTGATTTGATTTGATTTGATTTGAAGTCTTATGGACCTGGACAAATGTCAAATACTGAACTATATCTGGTGTGATCTGGCTGTGTATTGGAGTCCCCAAAGACCAGTATGTATTTCTCTCTCAGCTGTTTAAATCCCCATTACTCCCCTCCCTCAGTGGGAGTCTTGGTGATTATCGTTCATCGCTCTCCCTCAGTACGGGGAATCAGCCAGTGGATCAGGGGAGAATCCCAAATGGCAGTCCGTTCCTTATTAGGGTGTATTATGCAGAAAATTGGGTAGCATTTGGGAGGCACGCCAGGAGTGTTAGACCGCCACGCTGTCTGCAGCCTGAGAACAAATATTTTGCTTTTTTTAAATCTGGATTAGCAGGAAATGAAAGTAGAAAAAATAGAAGGAGGAACAGTAGTCATACCCAGTAATAATCAGAGGAGGCTTTTAAAACTTTGTTTGATTACCGAACTGTATATTTCCTTCGTATTATTTCCTTTTGTGTTTTTTCCCCTCCAACATTTGATTAGGAAAAAAAATGCTTCCTTTTATTAGAGTGATGTCTGTATCTGCAAACATTGCTGAACAATCTCTGACTGAGTGACAGAAGTCCAAACGATCAAGCTTCTACACGACTTCAACGGTGTAGATACTTCTCTTCCCCAAAGGTTGAACTGTCGAACATCATTTATAAAAGGTCAGATCGAACACTCCCCTGCTAAGATGTGTTTGACCTTTTAGCTTTGAAGAGAACACTGTGTGTGTCCATGTAGCATCCTACCGTTACAATGACTCTACAGAGAGAGTCCATGTAGCATCCTACCGTTACAATGACTCTACAGAGAGAGTCCATGTAGCATCCTACCGTTACAATGACTCTACAGAGAGAGTACATGTAGCATCCTACGTTACAGAGACCCTACAGAGAGAGTCCATGTAGTATCCCATGTTACAGAGACTCTACAGAGAGAGTCCATGGAGTATCCCATGTTACAAAGACTCTACAGAGAGAGTCTATGTAGTATCCCACGTTACAGAGAGTAAGTGGGATGATGTTTCCCATAGATCTTATGTCAGCTTTGCTTTATTTCCCCTGTATAGTGAGGTTCTATATTTCCCCTGTATAGTGAGGTTTTATATTTCCCCTGTATAGTGAGGTTCTATATTTCCCCTGTATAGTGAGAATTTATATGTCCCCTGTATAGTGAGGTTTTATATTTCCCCTGTATAGTGAGGTTCTATATCTCCCCTGTATAGTGAGGTTCTATATTTCCCCTGTATAGTGAGGTTCTATATTTCCCTTGTATAGTGAGGTTTTATATTTCCCCTGTATAGTGAGGTTCTATATCTCCCCTGTATAGTGAGGTTTTATATTTCCCCTGTATAGTGAGGTTCTATATTTCCCCTGTATAGTGAGAATTTATATGTCCCTTGTATAGTGAGGTTTTATATTTCCCCTGTATAGTGAGAATTTATATGTCCCCTGTATAGTGAGGTTTTATATGTCCCTTGTATAGTGAGGTTTTATATTTCCCCTGTATAGTGAGGTTCTATATCTCCCCTGTATAGTGAGGTTCTATATTTCCCCTGTATAGTGAGGTTCTATATTAAAGGAATACTTCAGGATTTTGACCATGGAAGTCCTTTATCTACTTCCCCAGATTCTGTTGAACTCACAGATCAAATGTTTATGTCTCTTCATCCAGTATGAAGGATGTTAGAGGTAGTTTCGCAAGCCAATGCTAGCTAGCGTTAGTAGAAGCTAAAGAGAAGTTGGCAATTGCGCCAACGCATAGTCGGCAACTTACCTTCGAACTGAACGCAGAGACGTAAAAAATGGTATTCACAAATTCACCCAACTCTAGGGAAGTACATAAAAGGCTTCATTGACCAAAAATCCTGAACTATTCCTTTAACACCCCTACCTGGTTAAAAGCTCCTCCTAGAGGTGTTGTTAAAAAAGAGTCACTTGTGCAGACAGGTAAGGTATTACGGCTTACACTATAGGTAGACAACCAAGTAGGATGACATCGCCTGCAGACACGGATCTAAAGTTTGGCCAGCATTTCCGGCCATAATGACTAAAGGTAAGGATGTTGGTGATTTGATCCTAGATTTGCCCCTAAGGGCCACTTGTACCTGGGGTGGCAGGCTGAATGTGTTGATGTTACAACAACACAAAGATCAAGGCTGCGGTTTTACAGTCCTGATCTTATCCAGGTCATCTGTAAGTACATCCTGGTCCTCCAATGGATCTATTTATCGCAGTCCTGAAGCTCGACTGATGTTCTATACACAGGATGTTGATGTTGACTCACTCTGGCCATTCACTTCTGTACAGTACCATTACAGTACATACTAACAGGGACCATAGCCAAGGACACAGCTGTTATGATTCTCTCTCTCTCTCTCTCTCTCTCTCTCTCTCTCTTTCTTTCTCTCTTGCTCCCCCTCTACCCTTCATTCTATCTCTCTCTCTCTCTCTCTCTCTCTCTCTGTGTCTCTCTCTGTCTCTCTCTCTCTCTCTCTCTCTGTCTCTGTCTCTGTCTCTGTCTCTCTCTGTCTCTGTCTCTCTCTCTCTCTCAAATTCAAATTCAAATTCAAGCTGCTTTATTGGCATGAAAAACATTGTGTCAATATTGCCAAAGCAACAATGTATACAATATACATTGTAACAAAATTATAAATTATAGCAAATAATAATATAAAATGGTAGTAAATAATAATACAAAATTAAATACAAAAATAATAACAATAACATGGTAACAGTCAATAGTAGAAATGTAATAAATATAAAATCAAATTATGGAAAATGAAACTATAACTAACTTATAACTAAATAACGGTCATCTTCTTCTTTATATCAGTACTACAACTACAATCATCGTTACGACGACTACTACTACCATCACTAAACTGTTATCACTACCATTACCACCCATATTTGGAATGATAAACATTAATAATTATAGAAATAACAATAATAGTAATAATAAGTAAGTTACTCTTTACTATGCAGATGTTATTATTCAGTGTCCCTCAGGCTATGGCAGGAAAATACATATTTGGCTGCAAGAGGAGCCATTGCTCCTTCGCCCATGAGTATTCTTAGTTTTTCCTCTGGGTTCAATTTGTAAAAATCTCTAACCACTAGGCTACCTACCTCTAACCACTAGGCTACCTACCTCTAACCACTAGGCTACCTACCTCTAACCACTAGGCTACCTACCTCTAACCACTAGGCTACCTGCCTCTAACCACTAGGCTACCTACCTCTAACCACTAGGCTACCTACCTTTAACCACTAGGCTACCTACCTCTAACCACTAGGCTACCTACCTCTAACCACTAGGCTACCTGCCTCTAACCACTAGGCTACCTGCCTCTAACCACTAGGCTACCTGCCTCTAACCACTAGGCTACCTGTCTCCAACCACTAGGCTACCTGCCTCTAACCACTAGGCTACCTGTCTCTAACCACTAGGCTACCCTGCCGCCCCAATTCCAGAACAGTGGATGAGGAGTTGAAGGACCGTGGCCTGGATATACTGAAAAATAACTGCGTTATGTGTACCCAGTATTTTTTCAGGTTTGATCTCATTGAGAAACCAGCCAAAGAACCGTGGAGAAGGAGATGAGGGGCTGTGGTCTGTCGTGGAAAACCGTCCCCCATTAGCAGCGGTGTTAAATGTGTTATTCCTGTCTCAGGAATATCTGTCATTTTTGCTAGCTTCACTGTTCTTATAATGTTACAACTTACCCACACGGAGTAAAACAAGCCAACTGGCTCTAAGGGTCTGTAGTCAGACATTGGGCTGCACTTCAACGAGTGGTGGGAGGCAGAAACTGGTGCACAATACTAACGTGATACAATATCCAGAGAGAGACATAGAGAGACTCAGAGAGAGAGAGAGATAGAAAGACTCAGAGAGAGAGAGAGAGACATAGAGAGACTCAGAGAGAGAGAGAGAGAGCGAGAGAGAGAGAGAGACATAGAGAGACTCAGAGAGAGAGAGAGCGAGAGAGAGAGAGAGACTCAGAGAGAGAGAGAGAGTCATAGAGAGACTCAGAGAGAGCGAGAGAGAGAGAGACATAGAGAGACTCAGAGAGAGAGAGAGAGAGAGAGCGAGAGAGAGAGAGAGAGACATAGAGAGACTCGGAGAGAAAGAGAGACTCAGAGAGAGAGAGAGACACAGAGAGACTCAGAGAGAGAGAGAGAGAGAGAGAGAGAGAGAGAGAGAGAGAAAGAGAAAGTGTTAAACAGGTCACATCTACAGCTGGCTGAGGGGGTCAACATGACTCACCAAAACAAAGAGAGAGGGAGGGAGGAAGATGGAAGAAGAGCGAGGGAGGGAGAGAAAGCGTGGGAAGGAGGGAGGGAGCATGGAGGGAGAGAGGGAGAGAAGGGGAAGAGAGAGAGCGAGAGAGTGGGAGGGAGGGATGGTGGAAGGGATAGGGGAGGAGTAGAGGGAGGAATAGAGGGAGGTCAGAGGGATGGAAGGAAGAGGGAGAGAGGGAGGGAGGGAGGGGAGGGAGGGAGGGTAGTTAGAGGTAAAGTAGAAAATAACCAAATGTAAGAGACAAGCTAGGTGGGAGAGTAAATGAAAAAGAAAGAGAGAATGAGAACGAAGCAAAGTGTGTTGCCATTCACAACCTGTCAATCCCAGGAGAAACACAACAAGAGAAAAACCCTCCTGCCTATCCAGCAATGACATGATGAGAAAGAGAGAAAGGGAGTGAGTGTTGGAGGGATGGAGCAGGGGAGGGAGGGTGGAGGGATGGAGCGTGGGAGGCAGGGAGGTAGGGTGGAGGCATGGAGTAGGGGAGGTAGGGAGGGTGGGTGGAGGGATGGAGTAGGGGAGGGAGGGAGGGTGGGTGGAGGGATGGAGCGTGGGAGGCAGGGAGGTAGGGTGGAGGGATGGAGCGTGGGAGGCAGGGAGGGAGGGTGGAGGGATGGAGCGTGGGAAGGAGGGAGGGTGGATGGAGGGATGGAGAGTGGGAGGGAGGGAGAGTGGGTGGAGGGATGGAGTGTGGGAGGGAGGGAGGTTGGGTGGAGGGATGGAGTGTGGGAGGGAGGGAGGGAGGGTGGAGGGATGGAGTGTGGGAGGGAGGGAGTTTGGGTGGAGGGATGGAGTGTGGGAGGGAGGGAGGGAGGGAGGGTGGAGGGATGGAGTGTGGGAGGTAGGGTGGAGGGATGGAGTGTGGGAGGGAGGGAGGGTGGAGGGATGGAGTGTGGGATGGAGTGTGGGAGGGAGGGTTGGTGGAGGGATGGAGTGTGGGAGGGAGGGTGGAAGGATGGAGTGTGGGAGGTTGGCTGGAGGGATGGAGTGTGGGAGGGAGGGAGGGAGGGTGGAGGGATGGAGTGTGGGAGGGAGGTTGGGTGGAGGGATGGAGTGTGGGAGGGAGGGAGGTTGGGTGGAGGGATGGAGTGTGGGAGGGAGGGAGGGAGGGTGGAGGGATGGAGGGAGGGAGGGAGTTTGGGTGGAGGGATGGAGTGTGGGAGGGAGGGAGGGAGGGTGGAGGGATGGAGTGTGGGAGGGAGGGAGGGTGGGTGGAGGGATGGAGTGTGGGAGGGAGGGAGGGTGGGTGGAGGGATGGAGTGTGGGAGGGAGGGAGTTTGGGTGGAGGGATGGAGTGTGGTAGGGAGGGAGGGTGGAGGGATGGAGGGAGGGAGGGAGTTTGGGTGGAGGGATGGAGTGTGGGAGGGAGGGAGGGAGGGTGGAGGGATGGAGTGTGGGAGGGAGGGAGGGTGGGTGGAGGGATGGAGTGTGGGAGGGAGGGAGGGTGGGTGGAGGGATGGAGTGTGGGAGGGAGGGTGGAGGGATGGAATGTGGGAGGGAGGGAGGGTGGGTGGAGGGATGGAGTGTGGGAGGGAGGGAGGGAGGGTGGAGGGATGGAGTGTGGGAGGGAGGGAGTTTGGGTGGAGGGATGGAGTGTGGGAGGGAGGGAGGGAGGGAGGGTGGAGGGATGGAGTGTGGGAGGTAGGGTGGAGGGATGGAGTGTGGGAGGGAGGGAGGGTGGAGGGATGGAGTGTGGGATGGAGTGTGGGAGGGAGGGTGGGTGGAGGGATGGAGTGTGGGAGGGAGGGTGGAGAGATGGAGTGTGGGAGGGTGGGTGGAGGGATGGAGTGTGGGAGGGAGGGAGGGAGGGTGGAGGGATGGAGTGTGGGAGGGAGGGAGGTTGGGTGGAGGGATGGAGTGTGGGAGGGAGGGAGGTTGGGTGGAGGGATGGAGTGTGGGAGGGAGGGAGGGAGGGTGGAGGGATGGAGGGAGGGAGGGAGTTTGGGTGGAGGGATGGAGTGTGGGAGGGAGGGAGGGAGGGTGGAGGGATGGAGTGTGGGAGGGAGGGAGGGTGGGTGGAGGGATGGAGTGTGGGAGGGAGGGAGGGTGGGTGGAGGAATGGAGTGTGGGAGGGAGGGTGGAGGGATGGAATGTGGGAGGGAGGGAGGGTGGGTGGAGGGATGGAGTGTGGGAGGGAGGGTGGAGGGATGGAGTGTGGGAGGGAGGGAGGGTGGAGGGATGGAGTGTGGGATGGAGTGTGGGAGGGAGGGAGGGTTGATGGATGGAGTGTGGGAGGGAGGGAGAATGGGTGGAGGGATGGAGTGTGGGAGGGAGGGTGGAGGGATGGAATGTGGGAGGGAGGGAGGGTGGGTGGAGGGATGGAGTGTGGGAGGTAGGGTGGAGGGATGGAGTGTGGGAGGGAGGGAGGGTGGAGGGATGGAGTGTGGGATGGAGTGTGGGAGGGAGGGAGGGTGGAGGGATGGAGTGTGGGAGGGAGGGAGGGTGGAGGGATGGAGTGTGGGAGGTTGGGTGGAGGGATGGAGTGTGGGAGGGAGGGAGGGTGGAGGGATGGAGTGTGGGAGGGAGGGTGGAGGGATGGAGTGTGGGAGGTTGGGTGGAGAGATGGAGTGTGGGAGGGAGGGAGGGAGGGTGGAGGGATGGAGTGTGGGAGGGAGGGTGGAGGGATGGAGTGTGGAGGGATGGAGTGTGGAGGGATGGAGTGTGGGAGGGAGGGAGGGAGGGTGGAGGGATGGAGTGTGGGAGGGAGGGTGGAGGGATGGAGTGTGGGAGGGAGGGTGGAGGGATGGAGTGTGGGAGGGAGGGTGTAGGGATGGAGTGTGGGAGGGAGGGAGGGTGGAGGGATGGAGTGTGGAGGGATGGAGTGTGGGAGGGAGGGAGGGAGGGAGGGTGGAGGGATGGAGTGTGGGAGGGAGGGAGGGAGGGTGGAGGGATGGAGTGTGGGAGGGAGGGTGGAGGGATGGAGTGTGGGAGGGTGGAGGGATGGAGTGTGGGAGGGAGGGAGGGAGAATGGGTGGAGGGATGGAGTGTGGGAGGGAGGGAGGGAGAATGGGTGGAGGGATGGAGTGTGGGAGGGAGGGTGGCGGGATGGAGTGTGGGAGGTTGGGTGGAGGGATGGAGTGTGGGAGGGAGGGAGGGAGGATGGAGGGATGGAGTGTGGGAGGGAGGGTGGAGGGATGGAGTGTGGAGGGATGGAGTGTGGAGGGATGGAGTGTGGGAGGGAGGGAGGGAGGGTGGAGGGATGGAGTGTGGGAGGGAGGGAGGGAGGGTGGAGGGATGGAGTGTGGGAGGGAGGGTGGGAGGGAGGGTGGAGGGATGGAGTGTGGGAGGGAGGGAGGGAGGGTGGAGGGATGGAGTGTGGAGGGATGGAGTGTGGGAGGGAGGGATGGAGTGTGGGAGGGAGGGTGGAGGGAGGGAGGGAGAATGGGTGGAGGGATGGAGTGTGGGAGGGAGGGAGGGAGAATGGGTGGAGGGATGGAGTGTGGGAGGGAGGGTGGAGGGATGGAGTGTGGGAGGGAGGGATGGAGTGTGGGAGGGAGGGAGGGTGGAGGGATGGAGCGTGGGAGGGAGGGTGGAGGGATGGAGTGTGGGAGGGAGGGTGGAGAGATGGAGTGTGGGAGGGAGGGAGGGAGGGTGGAGGGATGGAGTGTGGGAGGGAGGGTGGAGGGATGGAGTGTGGGAGGGAGGGTGGAGAGATGGAGTGTGGGAGGGAGGGAGGGAGGGTGGATGGATGGAGTGTGGGAGGCAGGGTGGAGGGATGGAGTAGGGGAGGGAGGAAGGGAGAATGGGTGGAGGGATGGAGTGTGGGAGGGAGGGAGGGAGAATGGGTGGAGGGATGGAGTGTGGGAGGGAGGGTGGAGGGATGGAGTGTGGGAGGTTGGGTGGAGGGATGGAGTGTGGGAGGGAGGGAGGGAGGATGGAGGGATGGAGTGTGGGAGGGAGGGTGGAGGGATGGAGTGTGGAGGGATGGAGTGTGGAGGGATGGAGTGTGGGAGGGAGGGAGGGAGGGTGGAGGGATGGAGTGTGGGAGGGAGGGAGGGAGGGTGGAGGGATGGAGTGTGGGAGGGAGGGTGGGAGGGAGGGATGGAGTGTGGGAGGGAGGGAGGGAGGGTGGAGGGATGGAGTGTGGAGGGATGGAGTGTGGGAGGGAGGGATGGAGTGTGGGAGGGAGGGTGGAGGGAGGGAGGGAGAATGGGTGGAGGGATGGAGTGTGGGAGGGAGGGAGGGAGAATGGGTGGAGGGATGGAGTGTGGGAGGGAGGGTGGAGGGATGGAGTGTGGGAGGGAGGGATGGAGTGTGGGAGGGAGGGTGGAGGGATGGAGCGTGGGAGGGAGGGTGGAGGGATGGAGTGTGGGAGGGAGGGTGGAGAGATGGAGTGTGGGAGGGAGGGAGGGAGGGTGGAGGGATGGAGTGTGGGAGGGAGGGTGGAGGGATGGAGTGTGGGAGGGAGGGTGGAGAGATGGAGTGTGGGAGGGAGGGAGGGAGGGTGGAGGGATGGAGTGTGGGAGGGAGGGTGGAGAGATGGAGTGTGGGAGGGAGGGAGGGAGGGTGGAGGGATGGAGTGTGGGAGGGAGGGTGGAGGGATGGAGTAGGGGAGGGAGGGAGGGAGAATGGGTGGAGGGAGCATCCAAAAAAGAAAAAGGGGAAAAAATGTATGTTATGTCTGGCAACACCTCCTGTTGCCACGGCTACTGTTCCCTAGAGATGCAGCGAGCGTAGTATGCGTGTGTAGGTGTGTGTGTACGTGTGCATTGTGCGTGTCTTCAGCGCTGAGCTGCCACCAGTCCTTCTTGTTCCTAGTTAGGGCTGCAAAATTACCAGATTCTTCCAGAAATCCCAGATTCTCCAGAAATCCCGGTTGGAAGATTCCCCGAATTAGAAGAGAATAAGCAGGAAATCTGGAGACGCCCAACCAGGGATTTTTGGAAAAACTGGGATTCTGGAAAACCAGGGATTTTGGGGAAAGTTACCAGAATTTTGCAACCTATAGGACAACCTATTTTGGTTCCAGGTAGAACTATTTTGGTTTCTATGTATAACCCTCTGGGGAAAAGGTCCTAGAACCAAAAGGGGTGAAGGTGTATCATATAGCAGACAATCTCATCCAGACCACTTATGGTTAAGTGCCTTGCTCAAGGGCACATCAACAGATTTTCCCTCTAGTCGACTCAGGATTCAAACCAGTGACTTTTTGGTTATTGGCCCAGCACGCTTAACAGCTAAGATACCCACTGCCCAAGGTTCTACCTGCCGCAAAGGGCTCTACCTGGAACCAAAAAGGGTTGTTTATTTAAAACATTATCATCAGGGGACAGCTGAAGAACCCTTTTAGGTCCTAGATAGAATATTGTATTCTAAGAGTGTACTCTCAGTGATTTGATGTGTGAGTCTCTGGCCTCCAGGGAGTTGCTGGAGCCAGGTGTTGCCCCAGACTGACCCAGCAATCAGGGGGCATGGCTGGAGTGCTGCAGCCCAGGAACAGAGTTCTCTCTGGGCATACTGTCACCGAGCCATCCCCTGGAGCCTCTCATAGACCCAAATAGAGATAGGAGAGCAGGTGTTGACAGGGCTGGGGGATGAGGTGTGTGAGTTGGGAGGCGGGTTGTGAACGGTAGGGGGAGTGTGTGTGTGTGTGTGTGTGTAAATAAAAGTCACTCTAAGAGGAGTGGAGTTGACTTGTATGTGTGTGTGTGTGTGTGTGTGTGTGTGTGTGTGTGTGTGTGTGTGTGTGTGTGTGTGCGTGTGTGTGCTGTGTGTATGTGTGTGCTGTGTGTGTGTGCGTGTGTGTGTGTGTGTGTGTGTGTGTGTGTGTGTATGTGTGTGCTGTGTATGTGTGTATGTGTGTATGTGTGTGCTGTGTGTGTGTGTGTGTGCTGTGTCCTTGCCTCTAAGCATCCGCGTCACTCTCTCTGTTTTCCTTGCTATAAGGATGACACTGACAATAATGTGCTTCTCGTTAATACGTCTCCGACTTCTTAGTCTCCATTGACACTAAAAAGGTTCACTGACAAATGTAAAACAACTGTGTGTGTCAGAGCCGTAAATGGCCGATCCTGCAACTACGGGAACTTCTATGTCCTCTGGGTTAAATTTTGGGGTGATTTTTTAATTTCAAAACAAATAGTTTTATTATTTATATGTTTAGTTCAAACTACAATCACAGCATAATTTTTTTTAACACCTCTCTGAAGTATTTTAGCTACTTTTCAAGATGCATTTTTATATATTTAATTTTATAGCTCAATTTCACTGTTTCTCCCTTGTCCCTGTCCAAGGCTTTTCAGCTTCTGCTATGTTTTTCTATGAATTAAAAACCATTCATAACGACACAGTATGTAATGTTATCTACAAGAGAAAGAGGCAATTAAATTAAATCTATATCAATATGTCATTTACTAATGAGGAATTTGTGGATATGACACCACTACCAAAGGACAGCTATATTTTGTATACAAAACAGTATTTTTTTTTTCTCAAGAGAATGTTCATTTAGTTACCATGGAAACCTAATGTGACACTTAAAGCAGATGGCTGTGGCGAACAGTCGTTCCAGGTGTGATGTCCAAAATCTAGCTAAATATTGCTTGTGTAGAGAATAGTTTTACTGTCAGTCATTTAACAGGCTATAACTTGTGGTAAAATTTGGAAAAAGACTTGTATAAACAATACCTGTAATACTAGCCATTATTGTCATATTCATCAAAAACTTAACTAAGGTGGAAATGACAGAACATGTTGGAAATGACAGAACATGTTGGAAATGACAGAACATGTTGGAAATGACAGAACGTGTTGGAAATGACAGAACATGGTGGAAATGACAGAACGTGGTGGAAATGACAGAACATGTTGGAAATAACAGAACATGTTGGAAATGACAGAACGTGTTGGAAATGACAGAACGTGGTTGGAAATTAGTGGTGGAAATGACAGAACATGGTTGAAATGACAGAACGTGTTGGAAATGACAGAACGTGGTTGAAATGACAGAACGTGGTTGAAATGAGTGGTGGAAATGACAGAACGTGTTGGAAATGACAGAACAATGGTGGAAATGAGTGGTGAAAATTATAGAACGTGGTGGAAATGACAGAACAATGGTGGAAATTATAGAATGTGGTGAAAATGACAGAACAATGGTGGAATATATAGAATGTGGTGAAAATGACAGAACAATGGTGGAAATTATAGAATGTGGTGGAAATTATAGAACGTGGTGGAAATGACAAAAATCCATGATCTTATTACTCTTTATGCTTATTTAATCATGTTGTAAATTAACTTAATATAGAAAATGCTCCAAGTTGTGCACCAATTGAAAACCAAGCAGTATTTTTCTTTGTTTTTAGAGGTCATAGAGATATAGAAACAAAATAAACAATTATCCTATGTGACACCAGGGACATCTGCAAAAAGACAGGAAGAGACACTGGAAGAAAACAGACAAGGAAGAAGTGAAATCTATCTCTGAGATTAGAAAGCGAGAACAAAGAAACAAGAGAAGACAATGGAAATGGAACCAACGGAATAGAAGACAGACTTTTAAAGAGAACAGTTGCAACGGAGACCAACCTATCAGGCAACACACCACCCCAGTCACCAGATGACTTGCAGCCAGAACACGAGGCTAACATACCTGCCCCTAACTCACCTGCCCCTGATGCACACCCTGACACCCCTTCCTCATTCTCTGCAACAGGAATGAGAAGTCAAATACTTGCTGGAAGGAAAACGTTTGTCTAGAGGTTTCTTTAAAAACATACAGAGAGATCTTTGTGTGACAAATGTCAAACACTTGATAATGCTTTACGGAAAGTGAGAAATACGAAACAAGGTAAGATTGTAACAACATGGGATACACCAGGTAAAAGTTGAGTTATTTTATGTCAAATCTCACATTTGTTATATAAACATGTTACCACTAGACTATATGTCACTAGACTATATATCACTAGACTATATATCACTAGACTATATACCACTAGACTATATATCACTAGACTATATATCACTAGACTATATATCACTAGACTATATACCACTAGACTATATATCACTAGACTATATATCACTAGACTATATATCACTAGACTATATCACTAGACTATATATCACTGGACTACGTATCACTAGACTATGTATCGCTAGACTGCTATCATTACATATTATCACTAGACTACGTTTAACTAGATTACGTATCACTAGACTATGTATCACTAGACTATGTCTCACTAGACTATGTATCACTATTTATTTATTTTTATTTTACCTTTATTTAACCAGGTAGGCAAGTTGAGAACAAGTTCTCATTTACAATTGCGACCTGGCCAAGATAAAGCAAAGCAGTTCGACAGATACAACAACACAGAGTTACACATGGAGTAAAACAAACATACAGTCAATAATAAAGTATAAACAAGTCTATATACAATGTGAGCAAATGAGGTGAGAAGGGAGGTAAAGGCAAAAAAAGGCCTTGGTGGCAAGGTAAATACAATATAGCAAGTAAAACACTGGAATGGTAGTTTTGCAATGGAAGAATGTGCAAAGTAGAAATAAAAATAATGGGGTGCAAAGGAGCAAAATAAATAAATAAATTAAATACAGTTGGGAAAGAGGTAGTTGATAGGGCTAAATTATATGTGGGCTATGTACAGGTGCAGTAATCTGTGAGCTGCTCTGACAGTTGGTGCTTAAAGCTAGTGAGGGAGATAAGTGTTTCCAGTTTCAGAGATTTTTGTAGTTCGTTCCAGTCATTGGCAGCAGAGAACTGGAAAGAGAGGCGGCCAAAGAAAGAATTGGTTTTGGGGGTGACTAGAGAGATATACCTGCTGGAGCGTGTGCTACAGGTGGGAGATGCTATGGTGACCAGCGAGCTGAGATAAGGGGGGACTTTACCTAGCAGGGTCTTGTAGATGACATGGAGCCAGTGGGTTTGGCGACGAGTATGAAGCGAGGGCCAGCCAACGAGAGCGTACAGGTCGCAATGGTGGGTAGTGTATGGGGCTTTGGTGACAAAACGGATTGCACTGTGATAGACTGCATCCAGTTTGTTGAGTAGGGTATTGGAGGCTATTTTGTAAATTACATCGCCAAAGTCGAGGATTGGTAGGATGGTCAGTTTTACAAGGGTATGTTTGGCAGCATGAGTGAAGGATGCTTTGTTGCGAAATAGGAAGCCAATTCTAGATTTAACTTTGGATTGGAGATGTTTGATATGGGTCTGGAAGGAGAGTTTACAGTCTAACCAGACACCTAAGTATTTGTAGTTGTCCACGTATTCTAAGTCAGAGCCGTCCAGAGTAGTGATGTTGGACAGGCGGGTAGGTGCAGGTAGTGATCGGTTGAAGAGCATGCATTTAGTTTTACTTGTATTTAAGAGCAGTTGGAGGCCACGGAAGGAGAGTTGTATGGCATTGAAGCTTGCCTGGAGGGTTGTTAACACAGTGTCCAAAGAAGGGCCGGAAGTATACAGAATGGTGTCGTCTGCGTAGAGGTGGATCAGAGACTCACCAGCAGCAAGAGCGACCTCATTGATGTATACAGAGAAGAGAGTCGGTCCAAGAATTGAACCCTGTGGCACCCCCATAGAGACTGCCAGAGGTCCGGACAACAGACCCTCAGATTTGACACACTGAACTCTATCAGAGAAGTAGTTGGTGAACCAGGCGAGGCAATCATTTGAGAAACCAAGGCTGTTGAGTCTGCCGATGAGGATGTGGTGATTGACAGAGTCGAAAGCCTTGGCCAGATCAATGAATACGGCTGCACAGTAATGTTTCTTATCGATGGCGGTTAAGATATCGTTTAGGACCTTGAGCGTGGCTGAGGTGCACCCATGACCAGCTCTGAAACCAGATTGCATAGCAGAGAAGGTATGGTGAGATTCAAAATGGTCGGTAATCTGTTTGTTGACTTGGCTTTCGAAGACCTTAGACTAGACTGCAATCATTTTATATTATCACTAGACTATGTATCACAAGACTATTCTATCATTACATATTATCACTACACTATGTATCACTAGACTGCTATCATTACATATTATCACTAGACTACGTATCACTAGACTACGTATCACTAGACTACGTATCACTAGACTATGTATCACTAGACTGCATTCATTAAATATTATCACTAGACTATGTATCACTTGACTATTCTATCATTACATATTATCACTACACTATGTATCACTAGACTGCTATCATTACATATTATCACTAGACTACGTATCACTAGACTACGTATCACTAGACTATGTATCACTAGACTATGTATCACTAGACTACGTATCACTAGACTACGTATCACTAGACTACGTATCACTAGACTACGTATCACTAGACTACGTATCACTAGACTACGTATCACTAGACTATGTATCACTAGACTACGTATCACTAGACTACGTATCACTAGACTACGTATCACTAGACTATGTATCACATGACTACGTATCACATGACTACGTATCACATGACTACATATCACTAGACTACGTATCACATGACTATGTATCACTAGACTACGTATCACTAGACTACGTATCACTAGACTATGTATCACTAGAAGACATATCACTAGACTATGCTACCATTGCATATTATCAATACACTATGTGTCACTAGACTATTCTATCATTACACATTATCACTAGACTGCTATCATTACATATTATCACTAGACTGCTATCATTACATATTATCACTAGACTGCTATCATTACATATTATCACTAGACTGCTATCATTACATATTATCACTAGACTATTCTATCATTACATATTATCACTAGACTGCTATCATTACATATTATCACTAGACTGCTATCATTACATATTATCACTAGACTATTCTATCATTACATATTATCACTAGACTGCTATCATTGCATATTATCACTAGACTATTCTATCATTACATATTATCACTAGACTATTCTATCATTACATATTATCACTAGACTATTCTATCATTACATATTATCACTAGACTGCTATCATTACAAATTATCACTAGACTATTCTATCATTACATATTATCACTAGACTATACTATCATTACATATTATCACTAGACTATTCTATCATTGCATAATTTCACTAGACTGCTATCATTACATATTATCACTAGACTATGTATCACTAGACTATTATATCATTACACATTATCGCTAGACTGCTATCATTACATATTATCACTAGACTATTCTATCATTACATATTATCACTAGACTGCTATTATTACATAGTATCACTAGACTATGTATCACTAGACTGCTATCATTACATAGTATCACTAGACTATGTATCACTAGACTGCTATCATTACATATTATCACTACACTATGTATCAGTAGACTGCTATCATCACATATTATCACTACACTATGTATCACTAGACTGCTATCATTACATATTATCACTAGACTGCTATCATCACATATTATCACTAGACTATGTATCACTAGACTGATATCATTACATTTTATCACTAGACTATGTATCACTAGACTACGTATCACTAGATTACGTATCACTAGACTACGTATCACTAGACTATGTATCACTAGACTATTCTATCATTACATATTATCACTACACTGTGTATCACTAGACTGCTATCATTACATTTTATCACTAGACTATGTATCGCTAGACTATGTAAGACAATGCTATTATGACATATTTCGAATGTGCATAACTTTGAGAATTTCCTGTGTTTCCAGATGTTCACCGACAGTCCAGGAGAGATAACTTGGAGGATAATCAGTAGTAGCTGTTCCTTTCCACATCACTGCAGCTGTTTCAGCCCACAGACCTTGACTCTGCTGAGAAAAAAACAGAGGCAGACCAAGATGGAAAAATCCTACACATCTCACAGTACCATCTAGCCCACTGAAGATCTAAGTGAAGATCATTGATCGGAAAGGGATGTGTGGTGGAGTACGATCAGGAAGTTTATCCTGGCATCGTGCAAGATGTTCTCACAGAGAGTGGTGCTGGTGTTAAAAGCCATGAGAGAGAGAGGAACCAGGCAATGTGCCGGGTGGAGATTAGACAGAACATGGCCAAGATGTTCAAATGTTCATAGATGACCAGCAGGGTTTCGTTTTTTTTTTTTTGGGGGGGGGGGGGGGGGGAATGCGGGAATGCGTAATATTTATTTTTTTTATACACAAATTACAGCGTGCCGTGTAAAGACACAGGAGCAAAGACCAAACAAACACCTACACAAAACACAGGGTTGAAACCCAAACAAAAGAGCGAGAGGTACCTTGACTAAACAACTTGAAACCCGTAACATACACTCACACAATGAGTGATACCACACGGGATGAGACCCGTAACATACACTCACACAATGATACCACACGGGATGAGACCCGTAACATACTCTCACACAATGATACCACACGGGATGAGACCCGTAACATACACTCACACAATGATACCACACGGGATGAGACCCGTAATCATCTGCACCCTACAAGTTTTTATTTTTTTTATTTTTTTTTATTTCACCTTTATTTAACCAGGTTGGTAACAAGTTATCATTGTGGCACGGAAGCCAAAACAACACAGCACAGGCACTCACACGACCAACGGACATTGGATCAACGGAAACGAAAGGGCACATTTAAACAATTACGTGGAATGAGTACCAGGTGCGTGTAATGACAGTTACGGAGGGATCCGTGACAAAAATATTTGTAATAAAATATGCATAGATTTAATTTCCACCACACCTTGTCATTTCCACCACACCTTGTCATTTCCACCACACCTTGTCATTTCCATCACAACCTATATTTTTGAGGTAAATGAGTACAGTACTAGTCAAAAGTTTGGGATTTTCTTTATTTTTAATATTTTCTACATTGTAGAATAATAGTGAAGACATCAAAACTATGAAATAACACATATGGAATCATGTAGTAACCAAAAAAGTATTAAACAAATTACATTTTATTTTAGATTCTTCAGAGTAGCCACCCTTTGCCTTGATGACAGCTTTGCACACTCTTGGCATTCTCCCAAGGGTGGCTACTTTGAAGAAAGTCTAACATAACATTCTAACATTTATTTGGATTTCATGTAATGGTCTTACAGAAAATAGTCCAAACTGGTGAAGTAAAATGAACAAAAAAACACTTGTTTCAAAAAAATTACAAATAAATAAACAATGGAAAAGTGGTGTGTGCATATGTATTCACTCCCTTTGCTATGAAGCCCCAAAATAAGATCTGGTGCAACCAATTACCTTCAGAAGTCACAAAATTAGTTAAAGTCCACCTGTGTGCAATCTAAGTGTCACATGATCTGTCACATGATCTCAGTATATTTACACCTGTTCTGAAAGGCAACACCACTAAGTAAGGGGCACCACCAAGCAAGCGTCACTATGAAGACCGAGGAGCTCGCCAAACAGGTCAGGGACAAAGTTGTGGAGAACTACAGATCAGCTTTGGGGTATAAAAAAGTATCAGAAACTTTGAACAGTTCACGGAGCACCATTAAATCCATTATAAAAAAAATTGAAAGAACATAATGGAAAGAATATGGCACCACAACAAACCTGCCAAGAGAGGGCCGCCCAACAAAACTCATGGACCAGGCTAGGAGGGCATTAATCAGAGAGGCAACAAAGAGACCTAAGATAACCCTGAAGGAGCTGCAAAGCTCCACAGCGGAGATTGGAGTATCTGGCCATGGGACCACTTTAAGCCGAGCTGTGCTTTAAGGCAGACTTGCCAGAAAAAGCCATTGCTCGAAGAAATAAAAATCCAAACCTGTTTGGTGTTTTCCAAAAGGCATGTGGGGAGACTCCCCAAACATATAGTTGAAGTCGGAAGTTTACATACACTTAGGTTGGAGTGATTAAAACTCATTTTTCAACCACTCCACAAATGTCCTGTTAAAAAAATATAGTTTTGGCAAGTTGGTTAGGACATCTACTTTGTGCATGACACAAGTAATTTTTCCAACAATTGTTTACAGACAAGACTATTTCACTTATAATTCACTGTATCACAATTCCAGTGTGTCAGAAGTTGACATAGACTAGGTTGACCGTGCCTTTAAACAGCTTGGAAAATGCCAGATAATGATGTCATGGCTTTAGAAGCTTCTCATAGGCTAATTGACAACATTTGAGTCAATTGGAGGTGTACCTGTGGATGTATTTCAAGGCTTACCTTCAAACTCAGTGCCTCTTTGCTTGAGATCATGGGAAAATCTAAATAAATCAGCCAAGACCTCAGGAAAAGTCTGGTTCATCCTTGGGAGCCATTTCCAGACGCCTGAAGGTATCAAGTTCATCTGTACAAACAATAGTACGCAAGTATAAACACCATGGGACCACGCAGCCGTCATACCGCTCAGGAAGGAGACGCCTTCTGTCTCCTAGAGATGAACATACTTTGGTGCGAAAAGGACCTTGTGAAGATGCTGGAGGAAAGAGGTACAAAAGTATCTATATCGACAATAAAACGAGTCCTATATCAACATAACCTGAAAGGCCTCTCAGCAAGGAAGAAGCGACTGCTCAAAAACCGCCATAAAAATCCAGACTACGGTTTGCAATTGCACATGGGGACAAAGATCACACTTTTTGGAGAAATGTCCTCTGGTCTGATGAAACAAAAATAGAACTGTTTGGCCATAATGACCATCATTATCTTTGGAGGAAAAAGGGGAATGCTTGCAAGCCGAAGAACACCATCCCAACGCGGGTGGCAGCATCATGTTGTGGGGGTGCTTTGCATCAGGAGTGACTGGTGCACTTCATAAAATAGATGTCATCATGAGCTAGGAAAAGTATGTGGATATGTTGAAGCAACATCTCAAGACATCAATCAGGAAGTTAATGCTTGGTCCCAAATGGGTCTTCCAAATGGACAATGACCCAAAGCATACTTCCAAAGTGTTGGCAAAATGGCTTAAGGACAACAAAGTCAAGGTATTGGAGTAGCCATCACAAAGTCCTGACCTCAATCCCATAGAAATTTTGTTGGCAGAACTGAAAAAGCGTGTGCGAGCAAGGAGGCCTACAAAACTGACTCAGTTAAACAAGCTCTGTCAGGAGGAATGCGCCAAAATTCAATTTATTGTGGGAAGCTTGTGGAAGGCTACCCAAAATGTTTGACCCAAGTTAAAGTATTTAAAGGAAATACCACCAAAAACGAATTGAGTGTATGTAAACTCCTGACCCACTGGGAATGTGATTAAAGAAATAAAACCTGAAAGAAATCAATCTCTCTACTATTATATTTCACATTCTAAAAATAAAGTGGTGATCCTAACTGACCTAATATTTTTTTTTATTTGGAATGAATGTCAGGAATAGTGAAAAACTGAGTTTAACCTGTTATGGCTGCAATCCCGATATCGGGATCGATATGACAAATACCAGTGAAAATAGAGGGCGCCAAATTCAAACCACAGAAATCTCATAATTACAATTCCTAAAACATATATCATTTTAAAGCTATTCTCGTTGTTAATCCCACCAACGTGTCCGATTTCAAATAGGCTTTTCCGCAAATGCACTACAAACGATTATGTTAGGTCTCCACCAAACCACAATAAGCACAGCCATTTTCTAGCAAAATATAGCATTCACAAAAAATAAATAAATAAAGATAAAATTAATCACTAACCTTGAATTATCTTCATCAGTTGACACTCATAGGACTTCATGTTACACAATACATGCATGTTTTGTTTGATAAAGTTCATAATTATATAAAAAATCTGAGTTTACATTGGCTATTTAGATTCACTAGTTCCAAAAACATCAAGTGATTTTGCATAGCCACATCGTTTCAACAGAAAAATCATCGTAAATGTAGATGATAATACAAGTTATACACATGGAATTATAGATATACCTCTCCTTAATGCAACCGCTGTGTCAGATTTTAAAAAAAAGTTTACGGAAAAAGCAATCCATGCATTAATCTGAGACGGCGCTCAGAACAGAAGCCAAATTAGCCGCCATGTTGGAGTCAACAGAAACCAGAAAATACATGATAAATGTTTCCTTACCTTTTTTTGAACTTCATCAGAATGCAGTCCTAGGAATCCCAGGTCCACAATAAATGCTTGATTTGTTTGAAAATGTCTGTTATTTATGTCCAATTAGCTACTTTGGTTAGCGCGTTTGGTAAACACTTCCAAAGTCACAAAGCGCGTCCACTATAACGTGACGAAATGTCCAAAAGTTCCGTAACAGTCAGTAGAAACATATGTACTGAATCAATCTTTAGAATGTTGTTTACATATATCGTGAATAACGTTCCAACCGGAGAATTAGAATGACTTCAGATGAGCGGTGGAACGCAAGTCCTTCCCCTGTGAATGTGCCTGGTGAAAGCATGGTCCACTCATGGCTGTGGTCACTATTTCCTGTGTCAATCGACCCCCCTTCACATTAGTCATCAGACAAAGTTCTATTGACTGCTGACATCTAGTGGAAGGCATAGGAAGTGAAAACTCATCCATATCTCGATGTAATGTCAATGAGACCTTGGTTGAAAATCTGCCACCTCCAGAAAAAAAAACAGGAAGTGGAATTTCTCAGGTTTTTGCCTGCTATATGAGTTCTGTTATACTCACAGACATAATTCAGAAAGTTGTAGAAACTTCAGCGTGTTTTCTATCCAATACTAATAATAATATGCAAATATTAGCAACTATGACTGAGGAGCAGGCCGTTTGATATGGGCACCTTCCATCCAAGCTACTCAATACTGCCCCTGCAGCCATAAAAAAGTTAAATGTATTTGTCTAAGGTGTATGTAAACCTCTGACTTCAACTGTATGTTTTGAATTGGCTATATAGGTAGTATATCATTATATAGGCTACCTGCTGTACACATGCAGATGCTGCACACAGAGAGACTCGCTGAAGGATACGCCTAATTCTGATCATGGCTGAAATGTAGATTTTATTAAGTAATTGATACTATATTTAAAAAGGAAATACACAATATTACAGTTCCATGACTTTTCAAAAAATGGAGTTTCCTGCACAATCCTGCCAGAGAAGCTTAGACACAGACCCTGACCCTTCACCAAGATCTGAAACTCCACCGGAAAGACGTGATTGGTCAGTCAACTCGGCTTATTTTCTGTCTGTCCAAGGAATTAGTTGTTAATTAAACCTATCGACCACATCCTAAAGGTTACATGTTTTGTGTGTGTGTGTGTGTGTGTGTGTGTGTGTGTGTGTGTGTGTGTGTGTGTGTGTGTGTGTGTGCGTGATGCGTGGGTCAGCTATTTGTTCACCCGCAAAATAGAAAATACGCTACAAGGCTAAAGTCAAAGGTGGCAGCACGATCTTTTAACATGGGCTTCAGGATTCTTGTTGCCTGATTTAGATTTTGGTTCTGCTTATGATTTCCGAAATGTTTTATTTGTCAACTTGCAGCTTCTCGTCTGCCATTATATGTTGCCCTAGAAGACTAAATAAATCCTTGCTCACCAGAATAATGTAAAACAAAATCAATAGAATGAATGCGTCGATGTAGTTGGCGTTGATAAAGTTCTCTCTGTTATCTCTCTATTGTAAGTGAAGGCAGAGTGGTTTAAAATGAAGACTTTTTCTATTCAGACCATTACAATGCAACAGACTCACCTGTTTCTAATAACACTGACACAATGTAACACAAGGAACCTGTTTCTAATAAGACTGACACAATGTAACACAAGGAACCTGTTTCTAATAACACTGACACAATGTAACACAAGGCAACTGTTTCTAATAACACTGACACAATGTAACACAAGACACCTGTTTCTAATAAGACTGACACAATGTAACAGAATCACCTGTTTCTAATAAGACTGACACAATGTAACACAAGGAACCTGTTTCTAAGAAGACTGACACAATGTAACACAAGGCACCTGTTTCTAATAAGACTGACACAATGTATCACAAGGCACCTGTTTCTAATAAGACTGACACAATGTAACACAAGACACCTGTTTCTAATAAGACTGACACAATGTAACAAGACACCTGTTTCTAATAAGACAGACACAATGTAACACAAGACACCTGTTTCTAATAAGACTGATACAATGTAACAGAATCACCTGTTTCTAATAAGACAGACACAATGTAACACAAGACATCTGTTTCTAATAAGACTGACACAATGTAATACAAGACACCTGTTTCTAATAAGACTGACACAATGTAATACAAGACATCTGTTTCTAATAAGACTGACACAATGTAATACAAGACACCTGTTTCTATTAACACTAACACAATGTAACACAAGACACCTGTTTCTAATAACACTGACACAATGTAATACAAGACACCTGTTTCTAATAAGACTGACACAATGTAACACAAGACACCTGTTTCTAATAAGACTGACACAATGTAATACAAGACACCTGTTTCTAATAAGACTGACACAATGTAATACAAGACACCTGTTTCTAATAAGACTGACACAATGTAATACAAGACACCTGTTTCTAATAACACTGACACAATGTAACACAAGACACCTGTTTCTAATAACACTGACACAATGTAATACAAGACACCTGTTTCTAATAACACTGACACAATGTAACACAAGACACCTGTTTCTAATAACACTGACACAATGTAATACAAGACACCTGTTTCTAATAAGACTGACACAATGTAATACAAGACACCTGTTTCTAATAAGACTGACACAATGTAACACAAGACACCTGTTTCTAATAAGACTGACACAATGTAACACAAGGGGGTGTTCAAACCTCTCCTCTGTGACTCCCAACCGTTCCATGCATTTGATCTATTCCAGACCGAGCCCACCTGATTCATCTTGTCAACTCATCCTCAACCTCATGACTAAGGTGAATCAGGTGAACTATTTCAGGGCTACAACAAATGTGTGAAATGCATATGGGTCCCTGTGAAGAGGTTTGAAAACCCCGGAAGGACAGCCAGGTGAGAGGGGACTTGGGTTTACAGGCTCACGGGGAGAGAGGGGAGTTGGGCCCACAGGGAGAGAGGGGAGTTGGGCTCACAGGACAGGAAGAGAGGGGAGTTGGGCTCACAGGGAGAGAGGGGAGTTGGGCTCACAGGGAGAGAGGGGAGTTGGGCCCACAGGGAGAGAGGGGAGTTGGGCCCACAGGGAGAAAAAGGAGTTGGGCTCACAGGGAGAGAGGGGAGTTGGGCTCACAGGGAGAGAAGGGAGTTGGGCTCACAGGGAGGGAGAGACATGCACTGCCACAACTCTGTATGTGTATGTTTATGTGTTTATGTGTGTGTGTGTGTGTGTCAGTAGTGATGTGAGAGTCAGCTATTTGTTCACCGACACCCAATTGCTAACAACCCATCCGCCCGACTATATGTGATAAAGTGAAAATCTGAGGCCCACACCCGCAAATATAGAAAATGAGCTGTACAGTCAGAGATGGTGTAAAGATTTCCTGACTGAACTTTTTAGATTGTCTGATGTTTCTGCTTATAATGTCCCACATTTTGGTAGGCTATTTGTTAGTCAACTTGTCCATAATTAGATACATGCAGCTTCTCTTCTGTCATTATATGTTGCCCCAGAGGACTAAACAAATCCTTGCTCACCAGAATAATGTCATAAATCTATAGATTTAATGCTTCAATCTAGTTATTTTTTCGTGGAAAAAATATATATATGTTTAGGGACCGGGGAGAAAGTACATATTGTTTTTTTTCACTGTGAAAATGTCCAAATGACATCAGCTTGACCGGTTGTAAGGAAAGAGAAAGCTGTGGAAACAACGCAATGTGTTTGGCTTCAGTGCATGTAATGGGGTGTAACTTTGGTTTTAGAAGATTATGGACGATGACATTATTATTATGATGTATTTATTTTATCTCGTCGGAAGAACACTCCGACCCGACCACTAGGAGGCGTCCGCATGGTCCTAAAGCACATCATTGCCTTGTTTTGTATCACATTCCAATGATAAAACTTGGGGGGAGGACAAAAATACAATTTCAGAATGTGTGGGGGACATGTCCCCCCCCCCCATCCCCAGTGAAAGTTGCACCCCTGGTTGAACTACTATCAGCTTTTATGATGGTTTTATGACAGTACCTCGTGAGATGGTACGGTATTTAAATGAGCATTACCTTCTCTCAAGATGCAGAAATAAACAGATCATATTTCTCCACTCCTGTTCTCAAATCCAAGTTTGGTATTATCCTTTTGAACTGCAAGAAATGCTTAATTCTGCAGGAGTTATTATTATGGCTACTGTACGTGAGAGATTTATAGACCTGCAGTCAGTGTTGCCAGGTTTCAGTGTCCGTGTAACCCATCTGAACAACAGGCTACAGTTCCCTTGACATCTTCCATAGGCCTATTTGAAGTCCTCTCTTTTGTGACTGTCAAATTTGTTCAGCGCCTCACTGCTAACATCGTCATCTTTCACTTCTTCACCAAATCTTTTCCAAACATTTATTTTTCCGGCCCGTCCGATCTCTTTCATTTCAACTCTCTATTTCGCAGCTTTTTTGTCTTATTGAATTAATCTTTGTCAGTGTACGTTTCTGTCTCGGTAGGATTGACGTTAACGTTTTCCGCCCGTCCCCAAAAGCATTATTTGTCGAGGGTACAGTCAAGTCCTAAAGTGTAGACTTATGCCTTAATAATACCAGCCTAAAATCACGGAATAAAAACCGCAATCTAGCCTATAGATATAAATTGCACAGTAATGAGACATTTATGGATTTTCTAAAGGTATTGTTGCTCTTCATTCAACAGGCCCACCACCCACCCGCCCGTCAGCAACACAATATTTAATGACCTTAAACCCATTCGCCACAGGGATATAACCACAGGGACTGTGTGGTATGAGTCAACCCGCGCATCAATAGTGTGGATGTGTGTGCGTCGGTGTGTGTGTGTGTGTGTGTGTGTGTGTGTGTGTAATTAGGCCTATCGACCCACTCTGGGTTGGAGGGAGTAGATTTAAAGTAACATCTCTGGGTTAGAGGGAGGAGATCTCCTAAAGTAACATCTCTGGGTTAGAGGGAGTATATCTCCTAAAGTAACATCTCTGGGTTAGAGGGAGGAGATCTCCTAAAGTAACATCTTTGGGTAAGAGGGAGGAGATCTCCTGAAGTAACTACTCTGGGTTAGAGGGAGGAGATATCCTAAAGCAACTACTCTGGGTTAGAGGGAGGAGATCACCAGAAGTAACTACTCTGGTTTAGAGGAAGGAGATCTCCTAAAGCAACTACTCTGGGTTAGAGGGAGGAGATCTCCTAAAGTAACTACTCTGGGTTAGAGGGAGGAGGTCTCCTGAAGTAACTACTCTGGGTTAGAGGGAGGAGGTCTCCTGAAGTAACTACTCTGGGTTAGAGGTGAGGAGATCTCCTGAAGTAACTACTCTGGGTTAGAGGTGAGGAGATCTCCTAGCGGTACCCTCCCTCCAGACATGCAGGTCACATTGCATTGTCTTCCTTCTTTTCCTCTAGTCCTCCTTTAATCCTCCTCTTCTTGTCCTCTTCCTTTCCATGTCTCCTGTTCTCTTTGTCTTTACTGAGACTGAAAACAGAGAATGTCCAATTATTAGCTTTGAATGTGTCCACGTGTGATGAGGTGTTAGTGGAGGATTGTCAGATGGGAGGACTGTGGAGTGTTAAACACAAATAATTAGATTTTAAGTGAGAATATTGGACCATTGACATTCTGTGGACGGAACTCTGGTGAGGCGTTGATTGTAATTCTGAGGGTTTTCTTTTCCAATCAGATATGGAGTTCTGTGTTCCAGAATGCTGGAATCATTAGTCACGTGTGATAGGAGATGAAGTGTAAGCTGTGTTATTTGAAGTGTGGTCGTGCTCTGTTTGAGACGCTGAGCTGTGCAAGCACATACCTACCACATGTGACTTGAAACATATTTTATTTTGAGTCCCAAATTGCACCCTATTCCCATTTTAGTGCACTACTTTTGTCCAGAGCCCTATGGAGAATCAGCCTATCTGTTCTGTGTTGTGTCACGCAAAACAAATCAGTTTTCTCTGTCTGGAGAAACAGAGTTGTACCCAAGCAGTACACCTATAAGACTGGATAGAGTGTTGAGAGGATAGGTAGGAAGGAGGGAGGGAAGGATGGAGGAAAGGAGGGAGGGAAGGAGGGATACTGACCTTGTTAGTCTAAATGTGATGATGCAAAACATTCTCTAATAGGATTAGAGAACATATCCTCCAGCAGAGGGGAGAGGGAGAGAGAATTGGAGGGAGAAGGGTTGAGGGAGAGAGAATGGGAGGGAGAAGGGTTGAGGGAGAGAGAATGGGAGGAGAAGGGGAGAGGAAGAGATGGAGAGAGAATGGGAGGAAGGAGAGGAGAAGGAGAGAGGGAGAGAGAAGGGGAGGAGGAGAGATGGATAGAGAATGGGAGGAAGGAGAGGAGAAGGAGAGAGGGAGAGAAGGGGAGGAGGAGAGGAGAAGGGAAGAGGGAGAGAGAAGGGGAGGAAGGAAAGGGAGAGAGAATGGGAGGGAGAAGGGGAGAGGAAGAGAGGGAGAGAGAAGGGGAGGAAGGAGAGGAGAAGGGGAGAAAGGAGAGGAGAAGGGGAGAGGGGGAGA
Organism: Oncorhynchus mykiss; assembly: GCF_013265735.2. Classification (NCBI taxonomy): domain Eukaryota; kingdom Metazoa; phylum Chordata; class Actinopteri; order Salmoniformes; family Salmonidae; genus Oncorhynchus; species Oncorhynchus mykiss. Next base: position 41,384,759 of record NC_048593.1, read on the forward strand.
GAAGGGGAGGAAGGAGAGGGAGAGCGAATGGGAGGGAGAAGGGTTGAGGGAGAGAGAATGGGAGGAGAAGGGGAGAGGAAGAGAGGGAGAGAGAATAGGAGGAAGGAGAGGAGAAGGAGAGGGAGAGACAAGGGGAGGAAGGAGAGGAGAAGGGGAGAGGGAGAGAGAAGGGGAGAAAGGAGAGGAGAAGGGGAGAGGGGGAGAGAAGGGGAGGAAGGAGAGGGAGAGAGGGAGAGAGAATGGGAGGGAGAAGTGTTGAGGGAGAGAGAATGGGAGGAAAAAGGGAGAGGAAGAGAGGGAGAGAGAATGGGAGGAAGGAGAGGAGAAGGAGAGAGGGAGAGAGAAGTGGAGGAAGGATAGGAGAAGGGGAGAGGGAGAGAGAAGGGGATCGGGGAGAGAGATGGGGAGGAGAAAGGGGAGAGGGAGAGAGAAGGGGGAGAGGGAGAGAGAAGGGGGAGAGGGATAGTGAAGGGGACTGGGGAGAGAGAAGGGGAGAAGAAGGGGGAGAGGGAGAGGGAAGGAGATTGGGGAGAGAGAAGGGGAGGAAGGGGAGGAAAAGGGGAAGAGGGAGAGGGAGAGAGAAGGGGGGAGGGAGAGAAAATGAGATTGGGTTAGAGAGAATGGGAGGAAGGGGATTGGGGGCAAAGAAGGGGATTGGGAGAGAGAAGGGGAGGAAAGGGGGGTGAAGGGGTAGAGGGAGAGATAAATGGGAGAGGGAAGAGGGAGAGAGAGAAAAGGGGAATGGGGAATGAGATGGGGATCGGGAGGAGAAGGGGAGGAAGGGGAGGAGAAGGGGGAGAGGGAGAGAGAGAGAAGGGGGAGAGGGAGAGGGAAGGAGGAGAGAGAGAAGGGGATTGGGGAAAGAGAAAGGGAGTAAGGGGAGAGAGAAGGGGGAGAGGGAGAGAGAGAGAAAGGGTAGAGGGAGAGGGAAGGGGGGAGAGAAGGGGGAGAGAGAAGGGGGAGAGGGAAGAGGATTGGGGAGAAAGAAGGTGATGGGGGATTGGGAAGGGGGAGAGAGAAGGGGAGATGGAAAGGGAGAAAGGGAAGGGGGAGAGGGAAGAGGATTGGGGAGAAAGAAGGTGATGGGGGATTGGGAAGGGGGAGAGAGAAGGGGAGATGGAAAGGGAGAAAGGGAAGGGGGAGAGCAAGAAAGAAACAGAAATAGCCAAAAGGAGAGTGGAAATTGGCTTGTATCCAGCTGTGAGACACACACACATGAGTACACATGCACACACACACGCACACACACAGCTGCAATTATGATCAACAGACCTGACAGATGCAACAGTACAGAACTGAAGGGCAACGGGATTATATTGGCCATGTTGTCCCTGGAACTCAACATGTGACCCACCACCTGTATTCGGTCTTATGTAGCAACATTTGAAATTGTGTTTTTTAGTAGATACTCTAGAGCTAGAAATGTGTATATCATACACTACAGTTTAGGAACAATGGGAAAGTAATTGTGCAATGAAAATGTATAAACTTGTAGTCCCACTCTTGAGGAAATGGCCTTTGAATGTTTTAGTACACCTACTGGAGAGTTCTTCTTATCTCAGGATAAGACCCAGATGCAGACACAGGGGAGGTGGGTAGTACGATTATCAGAATGTGTATTATAACAAAGGGGGCAGGAAAAAGGCAAGTCGAGGTCAGGCAGTTGTTCGTAAACCAGGACAGAGTCAGGCAGGTTCAGGACAGTAGGCAGGTTCAGGACAGTAGGCAGGTTCAGGACAGTAGGCAGGGTCAGGACAGTAGGCAGGGTCAGGACAGTAGGTAGGTTCAGGACAGTAGGCAGGTTCAGGACAGTAGGCAGGTTCAGGACAGTAGGCAGGGTCAGGACAGTAGGCAGGCTCAGGACAGTAGGCAGGTTCAGGACAGTAGGCAGGGTCAGGACAGTAGGCAGGTTCAGGACAGTAGGCAGGTTCAGGACAGTAGGCAGGGTCAGGACAGTAGGCAGGGTCAGGACAGTAGGCAGGTTCAGGACAGTAGGCAGGTTCAGGACAGTAGGCAGGTTCAGGACAGTAGGCAGGGTCAGGACAGTAGGCAGGTTCAGGACAGTACGCAGGGTCAGGACAGTAGGCAGATCCAGCGATAGTTTTTAATTTATTTGAGACTTTATGTAACTCTATACACTGGACCCTACGCACACGTTACCTTGTTAGTCTGCAGACTGGTTGTATATGATTCTTAACAATTTCGCACAAACCAGAAAGAAATGCAACAATATGTCTGTGAAACTCTACTTCCCCTGTATTATGAATTAATTGTGGTTTATTTGGTAGCATTTCGTAGTGTGATTGATTTGTACTAATTGTGTTAGTACTGTACAAAGTTAGAGGTGCGCTATTTGAAAGATTCCTCAGCTCCCCCTACCTCGGGCTTCCATTGGGGAGACCTGAGGTCAACCTACCGCCGAATTAGGATACAGCCCACTCCGACTATCAGGAATCAAGGTACGACCCAGATGCCGACAAGTCGAATTGACAATGGTTGAATATTCCAACAGGGCAGGCAATAGACAGGTCAAGGCAGGCATGGGTCAGTAAATCAGAGGTAAGGCAACGGTACCGGACGGTAGGCAGGCTCAGGGTAGGCAGAGTCAGGACAGGCAAGGGTCAAAACCAGGAGGGCGAGAAAAAAGAGAGACTGGGGAAAAGCAGGAGCTGAGAACAAAAACGCTGGTTGACTTGAACAAACAAGACGATCTGGCAACGGACAAACAGAGAACACTGGTATAAATACCCACGGGATAATGGGGAAGACAGGCGGCACCTGGAGGGGGGTGGAGACAATCACAAGGACAGGTGAAACAGATCAGGGTGTGACTCCGACAAGGTTCATTGACCCCACAGTCCCACACGGTGACATGATATCACTGACGTGACGTGCTAATTAGCGATAGAAAGCCGATCACGCAAATGTCAACATTCCAATTTTTTTTTGTGCGGGCGCCTCGTGCCACCCCCGGCAAGATGCTGCGCTGGGCGGCTGCCCATGTCGCCTATACCTAAATCCGCCACTACACACACACACACACTGGGCAAATGTGCCCATCTGCCCAGAGCCCCATATTAGATTGTGGTGAACAGTAATAGTAGCAACACAATCTGTAGCACCATATTAAACGGTGGCTAATAGTAGCAACACAATCTGTAGCTGTGAGGACAGACGCTGGGAGATGAGAAGCAAGTACAGGGAGTGAATATTTAATTAATAACAAACAAGAACAAAACAAGGACAGCGTCTGGACAGGGGGAACAAAACAAGGTTAATGCAGACACGGGGAAGAAATTGAGGAAATTTGAAGATATAGGGAAGGCAATCAATAAGCGATGGAGTCCAGGTGAGTCCCATGAAGAACTGATGCGTGTAACCTTGGTGACAGGTGTGCGTAATGATGGGCCGTCTGGCGCCCTCGAGCGCCAGAGAGGGGGAGCGAGAGCAGCCGTGACAGTAGCACCATATTGAAATGTCAAGAACACAGGCGGAATTAAACTGCAGAGAGTTTGCAAAGCTGTCATCAAGGCAAAGAAGAATTTGAATCTAAAATCCAAAATATATTTAGATTTGTTCAACACTTTTTTTCATATGATTCCATACGTGCTATTTCATAGTTTTGATGTCTTCACTATTATTCTACAATGTAGAAAATGTGTCTCTGTCTCTCGCTCTTCTCTCTCTCTGTCTCTCTCTCTCAGAAGTGCATGTCACTCATCATAAGCTCTGTAATTACAGAGACCGCAAAAGCTCATTTTCTCAAAACCCAAAGTCTCGGCTGAAAACGAGTCAGCGAGGCGATGTGAGGCATTGCAGTTCTGATGGGTCGGCTGGAGTTACACTGTAATTAAATTGGAAAAACATTGAACATTTTTTAATTGCAATAATGTAGCAGAGAACAGGCTCATTATGGCTTCTTACAGAATATCTCAACGGAAATGGCCTGGCCTGGAAAATACTTAACTAACTGTAGATGTATAAACTATTGTGAACAAAACATACTACAGACACACCCGGTGTGGTACTAAACTATGGAAACTGTTAGGTGTAGTTGAATAGACAAACTCACAGCACTTTTTATCCACAAGGAAGCATACGTTGCTCATACGTTGCTCATACTGCAAAGAAAACTGCAAGTCATTATCGCCAGTGGCTTACTCAGTAAGGAATCTGTTGACACATCTCATTGATGACTTGCTATGTCATTGAACAAACTGTGATCTCTCTTTATATATTATGTGAGTCAATCAAAATAACTTGATTATCCCACTGTCTACATTGCATCACTGAAAGAATCCTGCGGTCATCACACACACACACACACACACCCTCGTCAGAGACCCATGTCATTCTCCGCTCATTACCAGTGCGGTTTATGAAGGTATTGACCATCTCAACATCGCTGTTACTGTGGTAACCAGGAAGGAAGGAACCTTCGTCCCTTGGGTCGTTGCCGGGGAAATCATAGGGCTCACCTGATGATGACAAGCCATTGACCCAGTATATGGATTATTCTTTTTTTTTACACTGAATTTGCCTCAAATGCCACCCAATTCCCTATGCTCAACCAAATCCATTTTTATAATACATAGGGGGCCATTTTGGACACAACCCACTGTTAACACAGACAAACCTGTATTAAAGCAGAGTTTGTTTGTTCGAAGCCCTAAACGTTATCCTGCAGATGTAGTTGAAGGTCATGGGTGTAACGCTCGTCTTCCTCCTCTTCTGAGGAAGAGTAGCAAGGATCGGACCAAAGCGCAACGTGGTACTTGTTCATGTTATTTATTTAAACTGAACAACATCAAACAAAGAAAAATGCACAACCGAAACAGCTCCGTCAGGTGCAAACCACACTAAACAGAACGTATAATCACCCACAACTCAAGGGTGAAAACAGGCTGCCTAAGTATGGTTCTCAATCAGGGACAACGATAGACAGCTGCCTCTGATTGAGAACCATACCAGGCCAAAACACAGAAATACCAAATCATAGAAAAAAGAACATAGACTTCCCACCCAACTCACGCCCTGACCAATACTAAAACAAAGACATAACAAAAGAACTAAGGTCAGAACGTGACAATGGGTCCTGTTTTAAAACACAATACAACCACATATGTGGATATAGTACAATGCTATTAAAATCAGCAACACACCTAAAAAAAAAAAAAAAGGATTTCAATTGTGGACCTCGTGAAAATAAATGAATAAAAAAATCTACACAAGATTATTTCATGAAAACCAAAATCTACACAAGATTAAAAACAGGAAAACAAAAGACATCTCAAATACAGGTTCATCAATAGGGAGGAAACTGTAAATAGGAAGAACAACTTCCTGTGTAACTTTCATGGAAAACAATTATACGTTCTTTAACTCCCTAGTGTAGTGATGGATTATGGTTTGTCTTAACTCCCTAGTGTAGTGATGGATTATGGTTTACCTTAACTCCCTAGTGTAGGGATGGATTATGGTTTACCTTAACTCCCTAGTGTAGTGATGGATTAAGGTTTACCTTAACTCCCTAGTGTAGTGATGGATTATGGTTTACCTTAACTCCCTAGTGTAGGGATGGATTAAGGTTTACCTTAACTCCCTAGTGTAGTGATGGATTATGGTTTACCTTAACTCCCTAGTGTAGGGATGGATTATGGTTTACCTTAACTCCCTAGTGTAGTGATGGATTAAGGTTTACCTTAACTCCCTAGCGTAGTGATGGATTATGGTTTACCTTAACTCCCTAGTGTAGGGATGGATTATGGTTTGTCTTAAATCCCTAGCGTAGTGATGGATTATGGTTTGACTTAACTCCCTAGTGTAGTGATGGATTATGGTTTGTCTTAACTCCCTAGTGTAGTGATGGATTATGGTTTGTCTTAACTCCCTAGTGTAGTGATGGATTATGGTTTGTCTTAACTCCCTAGTGTAGTGATGGATTAAGGTTTACCTTAACTCCCTAGTGTAGTGATGGATTAAGGTTTACCTTAACTCCCTAGTGTAGGGATGGATTATGGTTTGTCTTAAATCCCTAGCGTAGTGATGGATTAAGGTTTGTCTTAACTCCCTAGCGTAGTGATGGATTATGGTTTGTCTTAACTCCCTAGTGTAGTGATGGATTATGGTTTGTCTTAAATCCCTAGCGTAGTGATGGATTAAGGTTTGTCTTAACTCCCTAGTGTAGTGATGGATTAAGGTTTACCTTAACTCCCTAGTGTAGTGATGAATTAAGGTTTACCTTAACTCCCTAGTGTAGTGATGGATTATGGTTTGTCTTAAGTCCCTAGCGTAGTGATGGATTAAGGTTTGTCTTAACTCCCTAGCGTAGTGATGGATTATGGTTTGTCTTAACTTCCCAGCGTAGTGATGGATTAAGGTTTACCTTAACTCCCTAGCGTGGTGATGGATTATGGTTTGTCTTAACTCCCTAGTTTAGTGAAGGATTATGGTTTGTCTTAACTCCCTAGTGTAGTGATGGATTATGGTTTGTCTTAACTCCATAGTGTAGTGATTGATTATGGTTTGTCTTAACTCCCTAGTGTAGTGATGGATTATGGTTTACCTTAACTCCCTAGTGTAGTGATGGATTATGGTTTGTCTTAACTCCCTAGTGTAGTGATGGATTAAGGTTTACCTTACCTCCCTAGTGTAGTGATGGATTAAGGTTTACCTTAACTCCCTAGTGTAGTGATGGATTAAGGTTTACCTTAACTCCCTAGTGTAGTGATGGATTAAGGTTTACCTTAACTCCCTAGTGTAGTGATGGATTATGGTTTGTCTTAACTCCCTAGCGTAGTGATGGATTATGGTTTGACTTAACTCCGTAGTGTAGTGATGGATTATGGTTTGTCTTAACTCCCTAGTGTAGTGATGGATTATGGTTTGTCTTAACTCCCTAGTGTAGTGATCAATTATGGTTTGTCTTAACTCCCTAGCGTAGTGATGGATTAAGGTTTGTCTTAACTCCCTAGCGTAGTGATGGATTATGGTTTGTCTTAACTCCCTAGTGTAGTGATGGATTAAGGTTTACCTTAACTCCCCAGCGTAGTGATGGATTAAGGTTTACCTTAACTCCCTAGCGTGGTGATGGATTATGGTTTGTCTTAACTCCCTAGTTTAGTGATGGATTATGGTTTGTCTTAACACCCTAGTGTAGTGATGGATTATGGTTTGTCTTAACTCCATAGTGTAGTGATTGATTATGGTTTGTCTTAACTCCCTAGTGTAGTGATGGATTATGGTTTGTCTTAACTCCCTAGCGTGGTGATGAATTAAGGTTTACCTTAACTCCCTAGTGTAGTGATGGATTAAGGTTTACCTTACCTCCCTAGTGTAGTGATGGATTAAGGTTAACCTTAACTCCCTAGTGTAGTGATGGATTAAGGTTTACCTTAACTCCCTAGTGTAGTGATGGATTAAGGTTTACCTTAACTCCCTAGTGTAGTGATGGATTATGGTTTGTCTTAACTCCCTAGCGTAGTGATGGATTATGGTTTGTCTTAACTCCCTAGTGTAGTGATGGATTATGGTTTGTCTTAACTCCCTAGTGTAGTGATGGATTATGGTTTGTCTTAACTCCCTAGCGTAGTGATGGATTAAGGTTTACCTTAACTCCCTAGCGTAGTGATGGATTACGGTTTACCTTAACTCCCTAGCGTAGTGATGGATTATGGTTTACCTTAACTCCCTAGTGTAGTGATGGATTATGGTTTGTCTTAACTCCCTAGTGTAGTGATGGATTATGGTTTGTCTTAACTCCCTAGTGTAGTGATGGATTATGGTTTGTCTTAACTCCCTAGTGTAGTGATGGATTATGGTTTGTCTTAACTCCCTGGTGTAGTGATGGATTATGGTTTGTCTTAACTCCCTAGCGTAGTTATGGATTAAGGTTTATCCTCCCTAGTGTATTGATGGATTAAGGTTTACCTTAACTCCCTAGCGTAGTGATGGATTATGGTTTGTCTTAACTCCCTAGTGTAGTGATGGATTATGGTTTGTCTTAACTCCCTAGCGTAGTGATGGATTAAGGTTTATCCTCCCTAGTGTAGTGGTGGATTAAGGTTTACCTTAACTCCCTAGCGTAGTGATGGATTATGGTTTGTCTTAACTCCCTAGTGTAGTGATGGATTATGGTTTGTCTTAACTCCATAGTGTAGTGATGGATTATGGTTTGTTTTAACTCCCTAGTGTAGTGATGGATTATGGTTTGTCTTAACTCCATAGTGTAGTGATGGATTATGGTTTGTTTTAACTCCCTAGTGTAGTGATGGATTATGGTTTGTCTTAACTCCCTAGCGTAGTGATGGATTAAGGTTTACCTTAACTCCCTAGTGTAGTGATGGATTATGGTTTGTCTTAACTCCCTAGTGTAGTGATGGATTAAGGTTTATCCTCCCTAGTGTAGTGATGGATTATGGTTTATCCTCCCTAGTGTAATGATGGATTAAGGTTTATCCTCCCTAGTGTAGTGATGGATCAAGGTTTATCCTCCCTAGTGTAGTGATGGATTAACGTTTGTCTTAACTCCCTAGTGTAGTGAAGGCTTAAGATTTGCAGGGAGGCTCTATTTGTGAACCAATCATTAGAGTGTTTTTTTGTTAGACCCACGCGAACAGGACCACGAACTGTGACTAAACAGGAAGCAACTTTACCGCGACTCATATGTATACAGTGGATATTTATATGAATTAATAAATTACATTTTATATTTGTGTCAAATCGCCAGTTGGCAAATTTTTCCTTTATCAAGGCACAAGGCGAGACCCAAATACAGACACAGGAGGCAGATGGTTGGAATCTTACAATGTTTATTAATCCAAAGGGGTAGGCAAGAGAATGATTGTGGACAGGCAAAAAGGTCAAAACCAGATCAGAATCCTGGGGGTACAGAGTGGCGGACAGGCTCGTGGTCAAGGCAGGCAGAATGGTCAGGCAGGCGGGTACAAAGTCCAGAAACAGGAAACACAGGGTTAAATACACTGGCCCGGAGAGACAGGAAACACAGGGATAAATACACTGGTACAAAGAGACAGGAAACACAGGGATAAATACACTGGCACAGAGAGACAGGAAACACAGGGATAAATACACTGGTACAAAGAGACAGGAAACACAGGGATTAATACACTGGGAAAAACAAGTGACACTTGGAGGGGGTGGAGACATTAACAAGGACAGGTGAAAGTGATTAATTGACATGTAAATAAACGTCACGATAATTCACTGTGACAATTCAGTGAAAATTCCTCTGGTGTTCTGTGCAGTGCACACCACATAAAGAATTACAAATGTATTCAATACATAATAGTAAATAGTAACAACCATAGAGAAATTAAATAAAATAAAAAAATAATAGAGATATGGAATCACAGACACATGAAACAGAAGGTGTTTGAACCTGGTCTGGCAACCCCTCACTTACGGGAATAATTGACACATAATTCAGAATAATTTATTCTGGTGTTCTGTGCAGTGAGAACCACATAAAGAATGGAACAGAAATAAGTACATGATAGTTCATAATGCTATTAAAGCAATAATACTAACCATAGAGAAGTCAAACAAATACAACATTTAATAAAAACAATAAAATATATATAATAAAAAAACAACAATAATGGATAGATAACAACCAGGGTATATCTGGTGGTCTGTCTCCTCATATCTCCATAATACCAGGGTATATCTGGTGGTCTGTCTCCTCATGACTACATAATACCAGGGTATATCTGGTGGTCTGTCTCCTCATGACTACATAATACCAGGGTATATCTGGTGGTCTGTCTCCTCATGACTACATAATACCAGGGTATATCTGGTGGTCTGTCTCCATAATACCAGGGTATATCTGGTGGTCTGTCTCCTCATATCTCCATAATACCAGGGTATATCTGGTGGTCTATCTCCACCTATCTACATAATACCAGGGTATATCTGGTGGTCTGTCTCCTCATGACTATATAATACCAGGGTATATCTGGTGGTCTGTCTCCTCATGACTACATAATATCAGGGTATGTCTGGTGGTCTGTCTCCTCATGACTACATAATACCAGGGTATATCTGGTACTCTGTCTCCTCATGACTACATAATACCAGGGTATATCTGGTGGTCTGTCTCCTCATGACTACATAATACCAGGGTATATCTGGTGGTCTGTCTCCATAATACCAGGGTATATCTGGTGGTCTGTCTCCTCATATCTCCATAATACCAGGGTATATCTGGTGGTCTGTCTCCTCATGACTATATAATACCAGGGTATATCTGGTGGTCTGTCTCCTCATGACTATATAATACCAGGGTATATCTGGTGGTCTGTCTCCTCATGACTACATAATACCAGGGTATATCTGGTGGTCTGTCTCCTCATGACTACATAATACCAGGGTATATCTGGTGGTCTGTCTCCTCATGACTACATAATATCAGGGTATATCTGGTGGTCTGTCTCCTCATATCTCCATAATACCAGGGTATATCTGGTGGTCTGTCTCCTCATGACTACATAATACCAGGGTATATCTGGTGGTCTGTCTCCTCATGACTACATAATACCAGGGTATATCTGGTGGTCTGTCTCCTCATGACTACATAATACCAGGGTATATCTGGTGGTCTGTCTCCATAATACCAGGGTATATCTGGTGGTCTGTCTCCTCATGACTATATAATACCAGGGTATATCTGGTGGTCTGTCTCCTCATGACTACATAATACCAGGGTATATCTGGTGGTCTGTCTCCTCATGACTACATAATACCAGAGTATATCTGGTGGTCTGTCTCCTCATGACTACATAATACCAGGGTATATCTGGTGGTCTGTCTCCTCATGACTACATAATACTAGGGTATATCTGGTGGTCTGTCTCCATAATACCAGGGTATATCTGGTGGTCTGTCTCCTCATGGTTACATAATACCAGGGTATATCTGGTGGTCTGTCTCCTCATGACTACATAATACCAGGGTATATCTGGTGGTCTGGATCCTCATGACTACATAATACCAGGGTATATCTGGTGGTCTGTCTCCTCATGACTACATAATACCAGGGTATATCTGGTGGTCTGTCTCCATAATACCAGGGTATATCTGGTGGTCTGTCTCCTCATATCTCCATAATACCAGGGTATATCTGGTGGTCTATCTCCACCTATCTACATAATACCAGGGTATATCTGGTGGTCTGTCTCCTCATGACTATATAATACCAGGGTATATCTGGTGGTCTGTCTCCTCATGACTACATAATATCAGGGTATGTCTGGTGGTCTGTCTCCTCATGACTACATAATACCAGGGTATATCTGGTACTCTGTCTCCTCATGACTACATAATACCAGGGTATATCTGGTGGTCTGTCTCCTCATGACTACATAATACCAGGGTATATCTGGTGGTCTGTCTCCATAATACCAGGGTATATCTGGTGGTCTGTCTCCTCATATCTCCATAATACCAGGGTATATCTGGTGGTCTGTCTCCTCATGACTATATAATACCAGGGTATATCTGGTGGTCTGTCTCCTCATGACTATATAATACCAGGGTATATCTGGTGGTCTGTCTCCTCATGACTACATAATACCAGGGTATATCTGGTGGTCTGTCTCCTCATGACTACATAATACCAGGGTATATCTGGTGGTCTGTCTCCTCATGACTATATAATACCAGGGTATATCTGGTGGTCTGTCTCCTCATGACTATATAATACCAGGGTATATCTGGTGGTCTGTCTCCTCATGACTACATAATACCAGGGTATATCTGGTGGTCTGTCTCCTCATGACTACTTAATACCAGGGTATATCTGGTGGTCTGTCTCCTCATGTCTACATTATACCAGGGTATATCTGGTGGTCTGTCTCCTCATGTCTACATTATACCAGGGTATATCTGGTGGTATGTCTCCATAAAGCAGGGTATATCTGGTGGTCTGTCTCCTCATGTCTACATTATACCAGGGTATATCTGGTGGTCTGTCTCCTCATGTCTACATTATACCAGGGTATATCTGGTGGTCTGTCTCATAATACCAGGGTATATCTGGTGGTCTGTCTCCTCATGACTACATAATACCAGGGTATATATGGTGGTCTGTCTCCTCATGACTACATAATACCAGGGTATATCTGGTGGTCTGTCTCCTCATGTCTACATTATACCAGGGTATATCTGTTGGTATGTCTCCATAAAGCAGGGTATATCTGGTGGTCTGTCTCCTCATGACTACATAATATCAGGGTATATCTGGTGGTCTGTCTCCTCATGACTACATAATACCAGGGTATATCTGGTGGTCTGTCTCCTCATGACTACATAATACCAGGGTATATCTGGTGGTCTGTCTACATAATACCAGGGTATATCTGGCGGTCATTCTGGAATAAGGACAATTATATATCGTGTTAGAAAGGGCAATAGCTGATCTAATGAATTTCATTCTCTATTTCTTCGAGGTCACAATAGTTACATAGTCTGTTAAATGAATGTGATATTTGGGTCTCTCTCTCTCTCTCCAAATGATAGTACAATGTACACACATTTACACTCATACAGTATACACACCTATACACACATATGCACACATTTACACTCATACAGTATACCCACCTATACACACATATGCACACATTTACACTGATACAGTATACACACCTATACACACATATGCACACATTTACACTCATACAGTATACACACCTATACACACATATACACACTTATAGACACATGTACACACATGTACACAAATATATACACACATGTACACAAAAATAGACACACATGTACTCAAATATGTAAACACATGTACACACATGTACCCAAATATGTACACACATATACACACATGTACACACATGTACACACATGTACACACATACAGTACACTGTATTTGTAGTTTTTGAGTTTGTGACATGGGGATTCGGAGGTATTATAAAGAAAGGTTTTAATAAACAAGGGCAACACTGCAATGTTGCAGTGAGACTTACTGTTGGAAAAACACATCAGTGTTGAACTGTCAGCTGTAGTAGATGCACCTCCCCCTCGACTTCACTCCTCGACTTCACTCCTCGACTTCACTCATCGACTTCACTCCCTGACTTCACTCCCTGACTTCACCCCTCGACTTCACTCCTCGACTTCACTCCCTGACTTCACCCCTCGACTTCACTCCTCGACTTCACTCCTCGACTTCACTCCTCGACTTCACTCATCAACTTCACTCCCTGACTTCACCCCTCGACTTCACTCCCTGACTTCACCCCTCGACTTCACTCCTCGACTTCACTCCTCGACTTCACTCATCGACTTCACTCCTCGACTTCACTCCTCGACTTCACTCCTCGACTTCACTCCTCGACTTCACTCCCTGACTTCACCCCTCGACTTCACTCCTCGAATTCACCCCTCGACTTCACTCCTCGACTTCACTCCCTGACTTCACCCCTCGACTTCACTCCTCGACTTCACTCCCTGACTTCACCCCTCGACTTCACTCCCTGACTTCACCCCTCGACTTCACTCCTCGACTTCACTCCCTGACTTCACCCCTCGGCTTCACCCCTCGGCTTCACCCCTCGACTTCACCCCTCGACTTCACTCCCTGACTTCACCCCTCGACTTCACTCCTTGACTTCACCCCTCGACTTCACTCCTCGACTTCACTCCCTGACTTCACCCCTCGACTTCACCCCTCGACTTCACTCCCTGACTTCACCCCTTGACTTCACTCCTCGACTTCACTCATCGACTTCACTCCTCGACTTCACTCCCTGACTTCACCCCTCGACTTCACTCCTCGACTTCACTCCCTGACTTCACCCCTCGGCTTCACCCCTCGGCTTCACCCCTCTACTTCACTCCTCGACTTCACTCCCTGACTTCACCCCTCGACTTCACCCCTCGACTTCACTCCTTGAATTCACTCCTCGACTTCCCTCCTCGACTTCACTCCTCGAATTCACTCCTCGACTTCCCTCCTCGACTTCACTCCTCGACTTCACCCCTCGACTTCCGTCTGCAGCCGGTTGCTTCAGCTTTACCACCTCAAACAAGCCCGTTGTGGCCCGAAGGTAATGTGTCCAACTCCTTATCCTTATCCGTGTCCTTATTGCAAGTTGGAACTAAATAAGGAGATTAGAACAGAGAGTAAGAATATGTTATACACTCTCGGAAATAAAGATTTGGATTTGTTCCTAAAGGGTTACAAAGCTTTTCACTGGGGCTGGGACCCTGTAAGGTCGTCCTTTGCGCCTTTAGTTATATGTACATAATTGCACCCAAGTTCATTCCTCAGATAGTACCGATCTTACATGTCGTCCACAAGTACAAAAACATTAGTTAAGAAAAGGTACATTTTGTTTTTATAGGGTGGCACCACAGTGACAAATATATTTGTTCTTTGAAAGTGAAAAAAAAACGTACCTCTAACCATAAACTGGTACAACATTTCCACTCACGGGTGGCCAAAAATAACTAACTGAAAGCCACACCCCCACTAAGCTACACCTCAAATATTATTTCACAGTGTACCTTGCCTTTTAGGGTGAATTGTTGAGTTACCACCATGGAGACATGGTTGTTGAAGTTGTTCATTTTCAGTCCTGTGGCCTTCACTAAGTGAAGTCCTAGGTGAATATTAGCATCAAAATTTTACTGTTTATGACAATAAATTGCATATGTCACAAGGCCTTATTTTGAGGCCTACATTTACACTAATACAGTGGCCTGAAACTCATAGTTTATAGGCCTCATCAGGCCTGCTGGTAGGGTTTCAAAATAACTTTGCATATTTACTGGCTATTCCCTACCATTTCCAATCATCTTCGAACTGGGATTTCGGGAAAATCTGTGAACGTTACCAGCATTTTACCAGAAATTCTACCTGTATGTTACATTATGCTGCCGAGCTATGTACTGAGATATAGTAATGGAAAAGGTTTTGAGTTGTTTGAAATGTTACTCAACAAATTCAGCTCACTTCGAGGGAAAACCTACAGGAAGTTAGCTCTCTCCAGGAACAAGGTTGGACAGCCCTGGTCTAAACAGTTGGACTATTTCTAAACACAAATATTTGCTGACATGAGAGGGTGCCAGATAGAAGGCGAGAGAAAAACAGAAGGAGAGACAGAGTAACACATACACACGCACACACACACACACACACACACACACACACACACACACACACACACACACACACACACACACACACACACACACACACACACACACACACACACACACACACAGGGAGGGACATAGTAACACATACAGACACACACACACACACACACACACACACACACACACACACACACACACACACACACACACACACACACACACACACACAGAGGGAGAGACAGAGTAACACACACACACACACACACACACACACACACACAGAGGGAGGGAATGAGTAACACACACAGACAC
>NC_048593.1:41405212-41452712 GCF_013265735.2 Oncorhynchus mykiss
AGATGTTGCAGAGGTAGGTGCTGTACGCTTCCTGAGGTCTATGCACATATCTTTCGTCTTGTTGGTATTGAGGACCAAGTGTGATTCCTCACACCACTCTACAAAGTCATCTAGGACCGGGTCATGGTGTTCCTCGTCATCATGCAACAGGCTGATCAAGGCAGTGTCATCAGCGAACTTAACAAGGTGTCTGTCAGGATGGGAACTAGTACAACTATTAGTGTACAAGATGCACAGGAGTGGGGGACAAAACACATCCTTGAGGAAAGCCTGTGTTGGTGGTGCGTATGTCTGACACTGAACCCGCGCCAAGCCAGGTGGGCCATATTCTTCACCAGATTTTAACTGTGACATATCACCCAGATTAAAAATACATCGCAGTCAATGTCCTGTCCCGTCTCTATGATTTGGGAGAGGATCCTGATGGATCAGCTGTCGACCACAGCTGTCAACGCTGGACATCCTGGTATCACCTTTCAGTCCGTCTCTGTACTGGTGGCCCACTTTGGCGCTGGACGTCACTCACTATGTATACTCCTGTTCCGCATGTGCCAAATCCCCATGGAATGCTACAGCAGGGAAACTCCGCCCCTTTGCTGTGCCTCAGCGAACCCTGGTCTCATCTGTCCATTGACTTTGTCACTGATCTCTCTTCACCTGAGGGTTTTATCACCATTTTTGGTGATATTAGACAGATTCTTTAAATTATGCCGTTTCATCAACTCTCTCTGCTCTCCAGATCGCTGAGGTACTGTTCCAGCAGGTCTTTCAGCACTATGGCCTTCCGGAGGATATTGTCTCTGATCATGGCCCCCAATTCACATCACATGTATGGTTGACTTTCATGGAGAAGCTGGGGGTCAGCATCACTTCCAGGTACCAGCCTCAGTCTAATGGGAAGGTGGAGAGGATGAACGAGGAGATGGGGAGGTTCCTAAGGAGCCATTGCCAGGACCAGCAGGGAGGAGGAGCCTGACCTTTGGCTGAATATACCCAGAAATTATTGTGACACTCCTGCACCGGGTTGACTGCCTTCCAGTGTCTTCTGGGTTATCAGTCAGCTCTGGCTCCATGGACTCCGAGCCAGACCGAAGCTTCTGCGGTGGACGAGTGGTTCAGCCTTGCAGAAGAGGTATGGAACGATGCCCATGTGAGACTCCAGCATGAAACTCCACTGTAAGAAAGCGCAGGTGAATCGCCACCTCAGTGAGGTGTGTTCCGTCCTGGTGATTGCGTCTGGCTCTCCACCAGGAACATCCCACTCCACCTGCCCTGCAAGAAACTGAGACCTCACTGAGGTGGGGCCGTTCAAGGTCCTCCGGAGAGTCAACGAGGTAACTTACATAATACAACTCCCCACTAACTACCTGATCTCACCATCTTTTCATGTTTCCCTCCTCAGGCAAGTGGTTCCTGCTTCCCTGGCTGATGTTGTCCCCAAAGACACCCCTTCTCCTCCCTTGGACATCGAGGGGAGCCCCGCCTATGCCATCAGATCACTCCTCATCGGGTCTGCTCCAGTACCTGGAGAGATTTCCACCGGCCACCGGCCAGCTCCTCGCTCTTGGGACTCTCCTCCTTTCCGGTGTCGTCCTGCGGCTGGAAACTCGAGTTGGGGGGGGTACTGTCACGTCCGCTCTCGCTCCCCCACTCAGGTGCTCAACATCACCAGTCCTGGCAACCCCATCTTTACGCACTCCTAGCAACAATCATTACGCACACCTGTGTGTCATCATCAGCCACCTGGACTTCTTTACTCCCTTGATTACTTACCATTTATATAGCACTCTTTTGTTATCAGTCATCAGGTAGTATTGGTTATGTTTCTATGTCAGACGCTTCTCTTGTTTTGCTTCGCTCCTTGTTCGTTTTTTATTAAAACCCACTGAAGAGTGCTTTAAGAACGGTAAGTAAGGTAAACCCCACTGAAGAGTGCTATAAGAACGGTAAGTAAGGTAAACCCCACTGAAGAGTGCTATAAGAACGATAAATAAGGTAAACCCCACTGAAGAGTGCTATAAGAACGGTAAGTAAGGTAAACCCCACTGAAGAGTGCTATAAGAACGATAAATAAGGTAAACCCCACTGAAGAGTGCTATAAGAACGGTAAGTAAGGTAAACCCCACTGAAGAGTGCTATAAGAACGATAAATAAGGTAAACCCCACTGAAGAGTGCTATAAGAACGGTAAGTAAGGTAAACCCCACTGAAGAGTGCTATAAGAACGGTAAGTAAGGTAAACCCCACTGAAGAGTGCTATAAGAACGGTAAGTAAGGTAAACCCCACTGAAGAGTGCTATAAGAACGGTAAGTAAGGTAAACCCCACTGAAGAGTGCTATAAGAACGGTAAGTAAGGTAAACCCCACTGAAGAGTGCTATAAGAACGGTAAGTAAGGTAAACCCCACTGACTCCACCTGCTTCCTGACTCCCTGCGTCAACGTTACACTTTCGCAACAGCTAATAGGGATCCTCATAAAATGGCAAAAAAAACATGTAAAAAAAAAAACAAAAAAAAATATTTTTTATTGTAAAGTCATTTTAAACTATATAATACACTCTCAAGCACTAAAACGCATTGAGAAGAACAGTGAAATAATTCTGGACAACAACAACAAAAAGTGCCCGGCTCTGATCTCATGGTCGGCTGTAAATTCAGCGTGAAATCATTTTTAAAGGAGTGTGACATTCCTTTGGAGCATGCTGAGAATATGAAGAGTAAAATTACTCAGCAAACAGACAATTTGGAAACATTTTTTTTGCCATTTTAATACATGTTCACATGAATGAATTTGTTAATTAAGCACTTTGTAAAAGGGCTTTGAACGCTTGGGGAAACAATCAAACCCCAAAGACAGTATTATGATTATCATTCATTCATTTTCCAGCACTGATAGATGTTATGGGGGTAGATTAATCAATTTCCCTAGCCTTACAATGTTACACCAGTGAAAGCAACTAAACTCCCAACACAGTGTTATTACAGTCATTACAAATGGTGCTCTCCAGAATCATCATTAAGTGTTAGTCATAAATAACAACTGTATTCTCGTTGTGCTTGACCTTTACATGGTGAGAAATCAACTCATGGTAGGAAGAAGAACCCGAAGGAGAGATATGAGGAGAGAGAGGAGGGAGAGAGAGAGGGACGAGAGGGACAGAGAGAGAGAGAGAGAGAGAGAGAGAGAGAGAGAGAGAGAGAGGGAGGGAGAGAGAGACAGAGAGAGAGAGAGAGAGAGAGAGAGAGAGAGAGAGAGAGGGGGGGGGGGAGAGGGAGACGAGGGAGAGAGAGACAGAGAGAGAGAGAGAGAGAGAGAGAGAGGGAGAGAGAGAGTGAGAGGAGGGAGAGAGAGAGGGAGAGAGAGAGGGAGATAGAGAGAGGAAGGGGAGGTCAGAGAGGAAGAGGAGTGGGGAGTATACAAGTCACTCATGAGGTAAAAGGGTAAAAACGTTTTGGATCTGAGTTGTCAGAGAATCAGAGGAATAGATGGAACCAGCAGACAGACACAGAGATGGAACAGACAGACACAGAGATGGAACAGACAGACACAGAGATGGAACAGACAGACACAGAGATGGAACCGACAGACAGACAGACACAGAGATGGAACAGACAGACACAGAGACGGAACAGACAGACAAAGAGATGGAACAGACAGACACAGAGATGGAACAGACAGACAGACACAGAGATGGAACAGACAGACACAGAGATGAAACAGACAGACACAGAGATGGAACAGACAGACAGACACAGAGATGGAACAGACAGACAGATACAGAGATGGAACAGACAGACAGACACAGAGATGGAACAGACAGACAGATACAGAGATGGAACAGACAGACAGATACAGAGATGGAACAGACAGACAGGTACAGAGATGGAACAGACAGACAGATACAGAGATGGAACAGACAGACAGACACAGAGATGAAACAAACAGACAGGTACAGAGATGGAACAGACAGACAGATACAGAGATGGAACAGACAGGGATGGAACAGACAGACAGATACAGAGATGGAACAGACAGAGATGGAACAGACAGACAGATACAGACAGATGGAACAGACAGACAGATACAGAAATTGAACAGACAGAAACAGAGATGGAACAGACAGACAGATACTGAGATAGAACAGACAGACAGATACAGAGATGGAACAGACAGACAGACTGAGATGGAACCGACAGACAGATACAGAGATGGGACAGACAGACAGATACAGAGATGGGACAGACAGACAGACACAGAGATGGAACAGACAGACAGAAACAGACAGACAGACACAGAGATGGGAACAGACAGACAGAAACATATATATTGTTTTCACTATATATTTTACCTCTTGGGGATGTTATTCGAAAACATAATGTTAACTTTCACTGCTATGCGGATGACACACAGCTGTACATTTCAATGAAACATGGTGAAGCCCTAAAATTGCCCTTGCTAGAAGCATGTGTTTCAGACATAAGGAAGTGGATGGCTGCAAACTTTCTACTTTTAAACTCGGACAAAACAGAGATGCTTGTTCTAGGTCCCAAGAAACAAAGAGATCTTCTGTTGAATCTGACAATTAATCTTAATGGTTGTACAGTCGTCTCAAATAAACCTGTGAAGGACCTCGGTGTTACTCTGGACCCTGATCTCTCTTTTGAAGAACATATCAAGACCATTTCAAAGACAGCTTTTTTCCATCTACGTAACATTGCAAAAATCAGAAACTTTCTGTCCAAAAATGATGCAGAAAAATTAATCCATGCTTTTGTCACTTCTAGGTTAGACTAGTGCAATGCTCTACTTTCCGGCTACCCGGATAAAGCACTAAATAAACTTCATTTAGTGCTAAATACGGCTGCTAGAATCCTGACTAGAACCAAAACATTTGATCATATTACTACAGTGCTGGCCTCTCTACACTGGCTTCCTGTCAAAGCAAGGGCTGATTTCAAGGTTTTACTGCTAACCTACAAAGCATTACATGGGCTTGCTCCTAACTATCTCTCTGATTTGGTCCTGCCGTACATACCTACACGTACACTACGGTCACAAGACGCAGGCCTCCTAATTGTCCCTAGAATTTCTCAGCAAACAGCTGGAGGCAGGGCTTTCTCCTATAAGCTCCATTTTTACGGTCTGCCTACCCATGTCAGAGACGCAAACTAGGTCTCAACCTTTAAGTCTTTACTGAAGACTCATCTCTTCAGTGGGTCAAATGATTGAGTGTAGTCTGGCCCAGGATTGGGAAGGTGAACGGAAAGGCTTTGGAGCAACGAACCACCCTTGCTGTCTCTGCCTGGCCGGTTCCCCTCTTTCCACTGGGATTCTCTGCCTCTAACCCTATTACAGGGGCTGAGTCACTGGCTTACTGGGGCTCTCTCATGGCGTACCTGGAGGGGGTGCGTCACCTGAGTGGGTTGATTCACTGATGTGGTCATCCTGTCTGGGTTGGCGGCGCCCCCCCCCCCCTTGGGTTGTGCCGTGGCGGAGGTCTTTGTGGGCTATACTCAGCCTTGTCTCAGGATGGTAAGTTGGTGGTTGAAGATATCCCTCTAGTGGTGTGGGGGCTGTGCTTTGGCAAAGTGGGTGGGGTTATATCCTTCCTGTTTCGCCCTGTCCGGGGGTGTCCTCGGATGGGGCCACAGTGTCTCCTGACCCCTCCTGTCTCAGCCTCCAGTATTTATGCTGCAGTAGTTTATGTGTCGGGGGGATGGGGTCAGTTTGTTATATCTGGAGTACTTCTCCTGTCCTATTCGGTGTCCTGTGTGAATCTAAGTGTGCGTTGTCTAATTCTCTCCTTCTCTCTTTCTTTCTCTCTCTCGGAGGACCTGAGCCCAAGGACCATGCCCCAGGACTACCTGACATGATGACTCCTTGCTGTCCCCAGTCCACCTGGCCGTGCTGCTGCTCCAGTTTCAACTGACCTGAGCCCTAGGACCATGCCCCAGGACTACCTGACATGATGACTCCTTGCTGTCCCCAGTCCACCTGGCCTTGCTGCTGCTCCAGTTTCAACTGACCTGAGCCCTAGGACCATGCCCCAGGACTACCTGACATGATGACTCCTTGCTGTCCCCAGTCCACCTGACCCTGCTGCTGCTCCAGTTTCAACTGTTCTGCCTTATTATTATTCGACCATGCTGGTCATTTATGAACATTTGAACATCTTGGCCATGTTCTGTTATAATCTCCAGCCAGAAGAGGACTAGCCACCCCACATAGCCTGGTTCCTCTCTAGGTTTCTTCCTAGGTTTTGGCCTTTCTAAGGAGTTTTTCCTAGCCACCGTGCTTCTACACCTGCATTGCTTGCTGTTTGTGGTTTTAGGCTGGGTTTCTGTACAGCACTTTGAGATATCAGCTGATGTATGAAGGGCTTTATAAATACATTTGATTTGATTTGATTTGATTTGAAACAGACAGACAGATACAGACAGACAGGTACAGCGATGAAACAGACAGACAGATACAGAGATGAAACAGAGAGACAGGTACAGAGATGGAACAGACAGACAGACAGATACAGAGATGGAGCAGACAGACAGACACAGAGATGAAACAGACAGACAGGTACAGAGATGGAACAGACAGACAGCCAGATACAGAGATGGCACAGACAGACAGGTACAGAGATGGAACAGACAGACAGATACAGAGATGAAACAGACAGGCAGATACATAGATGAAACAGACAGACAGATACAGAGTGAGAAAGGTAGAGGGGAGAAGAAAATGGTATTTCCTTTTCACATAGTTCCCTGTCAGACTTGTCATTATTGAAACCAATAAAGTGACTGGACACATTTGAATCTTGTTGTCCATGGTGATTCTCACACATCTTAATTGCGTGTTTTGAGAAGGAGACAAGTGGATAGAGAGACGGGGGGGATGAGAAATAGAAGAAGGAAATGGACGGGAAATGGAGGGATAGAGAGATTTGTTAGATATTTTCCCTCTAATGGCCTCTAACATCATCAGCTTGTTTTAAATAAGTTGTTTGGTGTGCAACTAGATCACCCCCCCCCGCCCCCCACACAGACACACACACGAACACACAAACATACACGCACATACACACACACACAAACAAACACAGATACACACATACACACACACACACAAACATACACACATACACACATACACACAAACACATGCACATATACACAAATACACACAGACATACACACAAACACACACAGACATACACACAAACACACGCACATATACACAAACATACACACATACACACATACACACAAACACACACACATATACACAAACACACACAAACATACAAACACACACAGACATACACACAAACACACACAGACATACACACAAACACACACAGACATACACACAAACACACACAGACACACACACAAACACACACAGACACACACACAAACACACACAGACATACACACAAACACACACAGACATACACACAAACACACACAGACATACACACAAACAGACACAGACATACACACAAACACACACAGATGAGTGGTTTGGTGTGTAACATCAACCACAGGGAGAACGGCAGAATAATAGGCTTCCTTTAGAAGGACTATATCCTGTGTAATGCCATCTATTGCATCTAGCCCATGCCCGTCTTACCACAACCACCATTAACACAATGTTCATCCACACACGAGGCCTGTCCCTCAGTGTATTAAAGCCTCCCAGGGAATCAACGCAGGAAAATATCTGCCTTTAACAGGTTTGAGTTTTATGGGATATATTAGGGATGGGTTATGAAGTGTAACCAATTGATTTAGCCTTTATTTAACTAGGTGAGTCAATGAGAACACATCCTCATATCCAACGTTGCATGTAGCAACAGGTTAAAGTTACCCAATGCCCAGTTTTACACCTCCTCGACTACAGGCAGCTGATAGATAGAGAAGTGATGGATTATGATGTGATTTTTTTTGTATCCTCTGAAGTAGAGAAATGTCTACAGACCAATTAAAGCTAATAGATATTCAACTGTCTGACATTCAGTCTGATAGCTTGAATCACCCGGAGTAACAGCAGTCATTACCTCGTGACGCACCAGCCACAAAATGCGGAGATATAAACATTAGAAAGTGGTTTCACAAAGTTATTGAGCTGTGAAACTCCTACATGTTGTTATGCTTTTGGGAAAATATCGGTAAAGAAAACATGTTGTCTCTTGGCAGGACAACCAACCATTAACCACACTAACCCACTAGACAACCAACCATTAACCACACTAACCCACTAGTGGGCACCGACCATAGACAACCAACAGCCTTTAACCACATTAACCCACTAGTGGGCACCAACCATAGACAACCAAAAGAGTTTAACCACATTAACCCACTAGTGGGCACCAACCATAGACAACCAAAAGCCTTTAACCACATTAACCCACTAGTGGGCACCGACCATAGACAACCTACCATTAACCTACCAGTGGGCACCAACCATAGACAACCAAAAGCCTTTAACCACATTAACCCACTAGTGGGCACCGACTATAGACAACCAACCATTAACCCACTAGTGGACACCGACCATAGACAACCAAAAGCCTTTAACCACATTAACCCACTAGTGGGCACCAACCATAGACAAACAAAAGCCTTTAACCACATTAACCCACTAGTGGGCACCAACCATAGACAAACAAAAGCCTTTAACCACATTAACCCACTAGTGGGCACCAACCATAGACAAACAAAAGCCTTTAACCACATTAACCCACTAGTGGGCACCGACCATAGACAACCAACCATTAACCCACTAGTGGGCACCGACCATAGACAACCAAAAGCCTTTAACCACATTAACCCACTAGTGGGCACCAACCATAGACAAACAAAAGCCTTTAACCACATTAACCCACCAGTGGGCACCAACTATAGACAACCAAAAGCCTTTAACCACATTAACCCACTAGTGGGCACCAACCATAGACAACCAAAAGCCCTTAACCACATTAACCCACTAGTGGGCACCAACCATAGACAACCAAAAGCCTTTAACCACATTAACCCACTAGTGGGCACCAACCATAGACAACCAAAAGCCCTTAACCACATTAACCCACTAGTGGGCACCGACCATAGACATCCAACCATTAACCCACCACTGGGCACCGACCATAGACATCCAACCATTAACCCACCAGTTGGCACCAACCATAGATATCCAACCATTAACCCACTATTACCAGAATTCATGTATGTGTATTAGTGCTGATTCATTATCTGGGGCATTCTGCAATACGTGTGTAACAGACAGAAAAGGCCTACTAGGTCAGAAGAAGTGAACCCATGGCCATCTTTATAATTATTACAGTAAGCTGCTGGAGGTACAGGCTGATCATAATATCAGAAGTGAACCCATGGCCATGTTTATAATATTTACAGTAAGGTGCTGGAGTCATAATATCAGAAGTGAACCCATGGCCATCTTTATAATTCTTACAGTAAGGTGCTGGAGGTACAGGCTGACCATAATATCAGAAGTGAACCCATTGCCATGTTTATAATATTTACAGTAAGGTGCTGGAGGTACAGGCTCATCATAATATCAGAAGTGAACCCATGGTCGTCTTTATAATTATTACATTAAGGTACTGGAGGCTCTTCATAATATCAGAAGTGAACCCATGGCCATCTTTATAATATTTACAGTAAGGTGTTGGAGGTTCATCATAATATCAGAAGTGTACCCATGGTCATCTTTATAATATTTACAGTAAGGTGCTGGAGGTTCATCATAATATCAGAAGTGAACCCATGGCCATCTTTATTATATTTACAGTAAGCTGCTGGAGGTACAGGCTCATCATAATATGAGAAGTGAACCCATGGCCATCTTTATAATTATTACAGTAAGGTGCTGGAGGTACAGGCTCATCATAATATGAGAAGTGAACCCATGGCCATCTTTATAATTATTACAGTAAGGTGCTGGAGTCATAATATCAGAAGTGAACCCATGGTCATCTTTATAATTATTACAGTAAGGTGCTGGAGGTACAGGCTCATCATAATATCAGAAGTGAACCCATTGCCATCTTCATAATATTTACAGTAAGGTGCTGGAGTCATAATATGAGAAGAAAACAGAAAGTTACTGAGTATTGCTGAAACTCTGTAGACGGGAAGTCAATGAGACAGCTGGACTCCCTGAAAACACAGACAAGTGTTGCTGAGAGAGGAAATTTGATGGAATAATTCAAGTCTGCTTTGGTGCCTGGTGTGAGGACAAGGGAGTGGTTCTGGACTGGGAACAAAAAGTTGTTTGTCTCAAAAAATACATTTCCATTGCTAATCCAATTTTTCCCCTGATGAGGACAAAGACCATCTCCAGGTGTGTGGTTCTAGAGATTAATTGGAGTTTGCAAAACTTCCCCTGATGAATTTATCCACATTCTGTATTGCTTTCAAGACAAAGGCAAAAGTGGGATTGGAGACCTTCAACCTGCTGAACAACCTCAGTATATTCAATGTAATTTCCTGACTGACTAACTGACTAACTGACTGACAATCTCTCTCCCTTCTCAATTCAATGGGCTTTAATTGGCATGGTAAACATAAGTTAACATTTCCAAAGCAAGTGAAGTAGATAATATACACAGGTAAAATAAACAATAAATATGAACAGTAAACATTACAGAAGTTCCAAAAGAATTAATACATTACAAATATCATATTATGTCTATATACAGTGTTGTAATGATGTACAAATGGTTAAAGTACAAAAGGGAAAATAAATAAGCACAAATATGGGTTGTATTTTCAATGTTATTCCCTGGTTTACCTTTTGTTGTGGCAACAGGTCACGAATCTTGCTGCTGTGATGGCACACTGTGGTGTTCATTGGACCCAGTCGATATGGGAGTTTATCAAAATTGGGTTAGTTTTCAAATTCTTTGTGGATCTGTGTAATCTGAGGGAAATATGTGTCTCTAATATGGTCATACATTGGGCAGGAGGTTAGGAAGTGCAGCTTAGTTTCCACCTCATTTTGTGGGCAGTGTGCACATAGCCTGTCTTCTCTTGAGAGCCATGTCTGCCTACGGCGGCCTTTCTCAATAGCAAGGCTATGCTCACTGAGTCTGTACATAGTCAAAGCTTTCCTTAAGTTTGGGTCAGTTACAGTGGTTCGCTATTCTGCCGCTGTGTACTCTCTGTTTATGGCCAAATAGCATTCCAGTTTGCTCTGTTTTTTTGTTCATTCTTTTCAATATATCAAGTAATTATCTGTATGTTTTTTCATGATTTGTTTGAGTCTAACTATGTTGCTGTCCTGGGGCTCTGTGGGGTGTGTTTGTGTTTGTGAACAGAGCCCCAGGACCAGCTTGTTTAGGGGACTCTTCTCCAGGTTCATCTCTCTATAGGTGATGGCTTTGTTATGGAAGGTTTGGGAATCACTTCCTTTTAGGTGGTTGTAGAATTTAACAACTCTTTTCTGGATTTTGATAATTAGCTGGTATCAGCCTAATTCTGCTCTGAATGCATTATTTGGTGTTTTACGTTGAACAAAGAGGATATTTTTGCGGAATTCTGAATGCAGAGTCTCAAATTTGGTGTTTGTCCAACCATGAAGGGCAATGGGTTCTTTAACTGATTCAAGTATTTTTAGCCAGATCCTAATTGCTATGTTGAATTTTATGTTCCTTTTGATGGAATAGAAGGCCCTTCTTGCCTTGTCTCTCAGATCGTTCACAGCTTTTTGATGGTTACCTGTGGTGCTGATGTTTAGGCTGAGGTATGTATCGTTTTTTGTGTGCTCTAGGGCAGTGGTTCCCAAACGTTTAATAGTCCCGTACCCTTTCAAACATTCAACCTCCAGCTGGGTACTCCCTCTAGCACCAGGGTCAGTGCACTATCAAATGTTTTTTGACAAAATTGTATACCTGCCAAACAAACACTGTGCGATACCTTTATTAAACATAAGAATGAGTGTGAGTTTTTGTCACAACCTGGCTCGTGGGAAGTGATAAAGAGCTCTTATAGGACCAGGGCACAAATAATAATATAATAATAATCAATCATTTTGCTAATTATTTAACCATCTTATATATAAAACCTTATTGGTTCATCAAAAATTGTTAATAACTCACCACAGGTTAAGAAGAAGGGTTTGCTTGAAAGGATGCACGTACATAACTCTGCAATGTTGGGTTGTATTGGAGAGAGTCTCAGTCTTAAATCCTTTTCCACACACAGTCTGTGCCTGTATTTAGTTGTCATGCTAGTGAGGGCCAAGAATCCACTCTCACATAGGTACGTGGTTGCAAAGGGCATCAGTGTCTTAACAGCGCGTTTTGCCAAGGCAGGTTACTCTGAGTGCAGCCCAATCCAATCTGTAGTCTGATTAAATTTAATTTTCACAGAGCCGCTTTTGCAATTTAAATGAGGTTCTCTTGTTCAGATATTGGTAAGTGGACTGGAGGCAGGGCATGAAAGGGATAATGAATCCAGTTGTTTGTGTCTTCCGTTTCGGGAAAGTACCTGAATAATTGCGCACCTAACTCACTCAGGTGCTTCGCTATATCACATTTGACATTGTCCCTAAGCTTGAGTTCATTTGCACACAAAAAAATAATTCAATGACGTAAGGGAAGACCACCCTGAAATGGACAAAAATTAATGGGAACATATTGGCAACGAACTAAACATATACACGATGTACAATACCACTCAAATGGACGGCATTTCATCCAGAGCTTATGGCAAATGTCATATGGCAAATGCCAAGTGTCACACAGCAAAAATCCAATAGATGGCGAGCGTGCTACACGATAAATGTTCATATTGCAAATGCACATTAAGTCAAGACCCAAAGGTCAAATTTTGAAAATGTGAGAAAAAAAATCAAAAACGTATCAGCCCCTTTTTGGGATTCATCCATTTTAACTTTTGGATGAATGGCGTGCCCAGAGTGAACTGCCTCCTACTCTGTCCCAGATGCCAATATATGCATATTATTATTAGTATTGGATAGAAAACACTCTGACGTTTCTACAACTGTTTGAATGATGTCTGTGAGTATAACAGAAATCATACGGCAGGCGAAAACCTGAGAAAAATCCAACCAGGAAGTGGGACATCTGAGGTTTGTAGTTTTTCAAAGCTTGGCCTACCGAATACACATTGAGATATGGATAAAGTTGCACTGCCTACGGCTTCCACTAGATGTTAACCGTCTTTAAAAACTTGAATTAGGATTCTACTATAAAGGAGGGGCTCATGAGACCTCTTTGAGTCAGTGGTCTGGCAGAGAGCCTTGGTCTCATGACGCGCCCTCCCAACAGAGTTCTCGTTCCAGTGCTTTTCTGAAAACAAAGGAATTCTCCAGTCGGAACATTATTGATGTTAAAAAAATCCTAAAAATGTATTCCATACATCGTTTGACATGTTTCTAAAGGACTGTAATGGAACTTTTCAAGGTTTTGTCTGGATGAAGTGCCTGCGGCTCATGAAGATGGATTACTGGGCTGAACACGCTAACAACAAGTGGCTAAATTATGGGCTTTATGGAACTTTATGGAGCAAATCAGTCATTTAGTGTCGAACTGGGATTCCTGGGAGTAAGTGAATATTTTTGGATATTCCTCTGGCTGTTTTGGGTTCTGAGTGCCATTGTCAGATTATGCTTTTTCCGTTTTTTGAAATCTGACACAGTTGCATTAAGGAGAAGTCTATCTTTAATTCTGTGAATAACACTTGTATCTTTTATCAATCTTTATTATAAGTATTTCTACAAAATCACCGGATGTTTTGGAATTAAAACGTTACTGTAATGCGCCAATGTAAACTGTGATTATTGGATATAAATATGCACATTATTGAACAAAACATACATGTATTGTGTAACATGATGTCCTATGAGTGTCATCTGATGAAGATCATCAAAGGTTAGTGATGAATTGTATCTATATTTCTGCTTTTTGTGACTCCTATCTTTGGCTGGTAAATGTCTGTGTGTTTTTTCAACTTGGCTATGACCTAACATAATCTAACATAAGTATGTTGTGCTTTAGAATTTCATTGTCTGAAGAAAAGCATTGGAACGAGAGCATACTCTCTCGTGACCGCGCGTCATGAGACCGAGGCTCTCTGCCAGACCATTCACTAAAAGAGTTCTTATGAGTCCCTCCTTTATAGTAGAATCCTAAAACTAGGATCTAAAGACGGTGACATCTAATGGAAGCCCTATAAAGTGCAAGCACATCCATAACTATCACAGATTTGAATAGGCACTGTTTTGAAAATCGACTTCTCACTTCCTGTTTGGATTTCTCCTCAGGTTTTTGTCTACCATATGAGTTCTGTTATACTCACAGACATCATTCAAACAGTTTTAGAAACTTCAGAGAGTTTTCAATCCAATAAAAGAAAACTTTAAGCTCATCTCACAACTTAAAAAAACCATGTCAATACTTTGCCCCTTGATAACCAGCTCACTTATGTATGTTGTAAAAGCATTACATGGTCGCTGCCCCTATCATTGCAAAGTGCAGAAAATACACGGGAGTTCAGGGGCCTTGCTTTAACAAAGTTAACCATTTTCACTGTAGTGTCCAAAACATTTTTCAAGCTGTCAGGCATTCCCTTGGGAGCAAAGGCCTCTCGGTGGATGCTGCAGTCTACCCAAGAGCCTCTCGGTGGATGCTGCAGTCTACCCAAGAGTCTCTCGGTGGATGCTGCAGTCTACCCAAGAGCCTCTCGGTGGATGCTGCAGTCTACCCAAGAGCCTCTCGGTGGATGCTGCAGTCTACCCAAGAGCCTCTCGGTGGATGCTGCAGTCTACCCAAGAGCCTCTCGGTGGATGCTGCAGTCTACCCAAGAGCCTCTCGGTGGATGCTGCAGTCTACCCAAGAGCCTCTCGGTGGATGCTGCAGTCTACCCAAGAGCCTCTCGGTGGATGCTGCAGTCTACCCAAGAGTCTCTCGGTGGATGCTGCAGTCTACCCAAGAGCCTCTCGGTGGATGCTGCAGTCTACCCAAGAGCCTCTCGGTGGATGCTGCAGTCTACCCAAGAGCCTCTCGGTGGATGCCGCAGTCTACCCAAGAGCCTCTCGGTGGATGCTGCAGTCTACCCAAGAGCCTCTCGGTGGATGCCGTAGTCTACCCAAGAGCCTCTCGGTGGATGCTGCAGTCTACCCAAGAGCCTCTCGGTGGATGCTGCAGTCTACCCAAGAGCCTCTCGGTGGATGCTGCAGTCTACCCAAGAGCCTCTCGGTGGATGCTGCAGTCTACCCAAGAGCCTCTCGGTGGATGCTGTAGTCTACCCAAGAGCCTCTCGGTGGATGCTGCAGTCTACCCAAGAGCCTCTCGGTGGATGCTGCAGTCTATCCAAGAGCCTCTCGGTGGATGCTGCAGTCTACCCAAGAGCCTCTCGGTGGATGCTGCAGTGTACCCAAGAGCCTCTCGGTGGATGCTGCAGTCTACCCAAGAGCCTCTCGGTGGATGCTGCAGTCTACCCAAGAGCCTCTCGGTGGATGCTGCAGTCTACCCAAGAGCCTCTCGGTGGATGCTGCAGTCTACCCAAGAGCCTCTCGGTGGATGCTGCAGTCTACCCAAGAGCCTCTCGGTGGATGCTGCAGTCTACCCAAGAGCCTCTCGGTGGATGCTGCAGTCTACCCAAGAGCCTCTCGGTGGATGCTGCAGTGTACCCAAGTGGCGTCGGGAGCAACTGCTTACCACTCCACTATGTCTCCCTGTCATGGCTTTTGCACCATCAGTACAGATACCAATATGAGCAGCAGCTACGTTTGGAATTCTCACGAGAGAGTAACGGTTAATGTGATTGGATGTTAATTATTTGACTAGGCTGTACCTGTATTTGACATTGTGTTGTTATTTCGCTGAACACTAGATGGTTTAATTTTATGTTTGGCAGTGAAACAAGGCTACTCAGGTGAGAGAAAGACCTCACCCAATTGTATTGCCTCGTTGGAAAATATAAATTTACTGTTTGAAAATGTGAAGACATTTTTTGTGACTTGTATTTTTGAATCACATTTTTATTTGTCGAACTCCCGATGGCATACCCCAGTGTAGGAATACCTGCTCCAGGGCATACCCCAGTGTGGGAATACCTGCTCCAGGGCATACCCCAGTTTGGGAATACCTGCTCCAGGGCGTACCCCAGTTTGGGAATACCTGCTCCAGGGCAACGGAATTTGTATTTGTGGTTCTGGCCACTGGACATTTTTTGGATCACCATTATTTTTGTGTTACTAAGATTTACTGTCAGGGCCCAGGTCTGGCAGAATCTGTGTAGAAGATCTAGGTGCTGCTCTCTGTCTCTCTCTCTCTCTCTCTCTCTCTCTCTCTCTCTCTGTCTCTCTCTCTCTCTCTCTCTCTCTCTCTCTCTCTCTCTCTCTCGCTCTCTCTCTCTCTGTCTCTCTCTGTCGCTCCCTCTCTCTCTCTCTCTCCCCTTGTAGCTTTCTTTCCATCCTTCTCCATCTCTCTCTCCTTCTCTTACTCCCTCCCTCTCTCTTTCTCTCTTCCTCTCCCCTTCGCCCTCCCCCTCTCTCCTTCATTCTTTATTTCTCTCTCTCTCTCACCCCATCTCCCTCTCTCCCTTTCACTCTCACTTTATCCCTCTCTCTTCCTCTCCTCCCCTCTCCATCTTTCTTCGATGTCAGACAATGGTTCCAGGGAATCAGTTCAATAATGTTTGGCTGTTCGTTGTCATGGGCTGAATGAATAATCTCCCAATCTCTAAAGTGTTTAAATCATTCCAGAGCTTATGTCTGAGACCAAACCTGTCTTGTAAGTCTCTCTCTGTGGCCTGGCGCCACCTGAAATGTAAACACTTTCTGAGGATACATCCCAGAATGAACAATATTTCCTAAAAAGTGCACTACCATAGGTCTCTGGTCAAAAGTAGTGCACTACCATAGGGCTCTGGTCTAAAGTAGTGCACTACCATAGGGCTCTGGTCAAAAGTAGTGCACTACCATAGGGTTCTGGTCAAAAGTAGTGCACTACCATAGGGCTCTGGTCAAAAGTAGTGCACTACTATAGGTCCTGGTCTAAAGTAGTGCACTACCATAGGGCTCTGGTCAAAAGTAGTGCACTACCATAGGTCTCTGGTCTAAAGTAGTGCACTACCATAGGGTTCTGGTCAAAAGTAGTGCACTACTATAGGCCCTGGTCTAAAGTAGTGCACTACCATAGGGTTCTGGTCAAAAGTAGTGCACTACCATAGGGTTCTGGTCTAAAGTAGTGCACTACTATAGGCCCTGGTCTAAAGTAGTGCACTACCATAGGACTCTGGTCAAAAGTAGTGCACTACCATAGGGTTCTGGTCAAAAGTAGTGCACTACCATAGGGTTCTGGTCAAAAGTAGTGCACTACCATAGGGCTCTGGTCAAAAGTAGTGCACTACCATAGGGCTCTGGTCAAAAGTAGTGCACTAACTGGGGTACGTTTCTAACTCCATGGAGTACCGAGTGCCTGTGGGTTTTTGCTCCACCCTTGTACTTGATTGATGAATTAAGGTCATTAATTAGTAAGAAACACCCCTCACCTGGTTGTCTAGGTCTTAATTGAAAGGAATAAACAAAAACCAGTGGAATTATTTTGACACCCCTGATGTAGGGGATGGTATACCATTTGGGTCTGTTTCTGAGGAGGGTGGGATGATTACCTTGAGACCTCTTTTAACCTCTACAGGATCGGTGTCTCGGGACAGTTGAGCTAAAGTAGGCTAATGTAATTAGCATGAGGTTGTCAGAAACAAAGAAAAAAATCCCAGGACATAGATATATCTGATATGGGCAGAAAGCTTAAATTCTTGTTAAATCTAACTGCACTGTGCAATTTACGGTAGCTATTACAGTAAACGAATGCCATGCTATTGTTTGAGGAGAGAGCACAATTATGAACTTGAAAATATGCTCATAAACCAATTAGGCACATTTGGGCCGTCTTGACACAACATTTTGAATAGAAATGCAATGGTTCATTGGATCAGCCTAAAACGTTGAACATACACTGCTGCCATCTACTGGCCAAAGTATAAATTGCGCCTGTGCTGGAATAATTCATTATACCCTTTCTCTTACATTTCAAAGATCACGGTACAAAAATATATTTTTTAAACTCGTGTTTTTTTATTTTCTTTGAATTATCTTTCATCCGATCTATTGTGTTATATTCTCCTACATTCATTTCACAGTCTTTCCTTTCAAATGGTTTCAGGTACAGAGCTGCAGGCAGTTAGATTTGGGTATGTCATTTTCTTAGAAAAAAAAGGGCGGATCCTTTCTTTAATGCTCTAGGAAACTAGTCAGAGTTTATTTTAGTAGTTCATTTAGGACTGATTGACATGCATTAATTTGGGCTCCTCTTGTCTTCACGTGAAATGATTGAGTTGGCACTAGGAATGTATCTCATATTCACACGGGTAGATGTTAATATGGGATTTAGAAAAATAATTCAGTTTCCCCTCTCCAACCACACAGAGAGCGAGAGAGAGAGAGAGAGAGAGAGAGAGAGAGAGAGAGAGAGAGAGAGAGAGAGAGAGAGAGAGAGAGAGAGAGAGAGAGAGAGAGAGAGAGAGAGAGAGAGAGAGAGAGAGAGAGAGAGAGAGAGAGAGAGAGAGAGAGAGAGAGTATTTTGAGGTAATTAAAGTAAATGCCGTGTCTCGAGAAAAGAGTGAATCACTCTGCTATTTGTGGCTGGGAGCAGGTGTGCAAATTATCTATAGCAAGTTGCTATAAACACACACTCACATACACACCATCATCAGTTGGGCCTGATTGGGTTCTCATGTTTCAATTCTTCAGTTTAATTTATCTGTCAAAACATCTTTCCTGTGTCCTGTCTGAAAAGTTTAATATGATTGTTGTAATCTCAGTCATCAGAACACCTGAGCACCAATGTGTCTGTAATGACTTTCTAAAAGGGTAGAGCACCAATGTGGCGCAGTGGTCATAAGCCACTCCATCTCAGTGCAAGAGGCACCACTGCAGACACTGGTTCGATCCTGGGCTGTATCACATCTGGCTGTGATTTGGAGTCACATACGGCTGCCCACAACTGGCCCAATGTCATATGCCAATTTAAATAATGGTAATGCATTTTCAAGTAGCTGAACACCAACAACTTTCTCAGTATGTTGTTTCTCATCCATAGTTGACCAAGAGAGTCTGCTAAATGTGTGTCTTTGTTTATACCAGCTTGCTATAGATAATTTGCACACAAATAGCACAAATAGCTGAGTGATTCACTCTTTTCTCGAGACACAACATTTACTTTAACTGCCTCACAATATCTCTCTCTCTCTCCCCTTCTTTCTCTCTCTCACTCTCTCTTTCTCCCTCTCACTCTCTCCCCCATCTCTCTCTCTTCCCTCCATTCTTATTCTTGTCTCTATCCATTTTCTCCTGCTCCGCTCCTCCTCCTTATACCCTTCCCTTTCCTCTGCTCTCCCCTCACTTGTTCTATTCTGTTCCTCTGACAATTATTTTCTAGGGTTATTTTATTTTTCTCCCTCCTCTCTTCTCTCTCTCACTTCTTTATCCTCTTCAGGATCAGACTCTTTTTTTCTCAATTTTTTTTTGCCTAAAATGACATACCCAAATCTAACTGCCAGTGAGTCTTATTGTTCTTCATTATCCCAGACCTCTACATCCCCCACAGATCTGAGTCTTATTGTCCTTAATTATCCCAGACCTCTACATAAATGTAGCTGAAGAGAAGCTCATCATGACTTAAAGATAAGAGATAGAGATTGTTGGGGTAGAGTTGGTTGTTCTAGCGGTTATATGTCTATAGGAGAAAGGGGAAAGGAATGTTATTTATTGTTTCTGACTTTATAGGAGCTAGGGGAGGAGACTGTTAAATATTGTTACTGACTCTATAGCCAGCAGCATACCACCCTGCATTCCACTGCTGGCTTGCTTTTTATGCTAAGCAGTGTTGGGTCTGGTCAGTCCCTGGATGGGAGACCAGATGCTGCTGGAAGTGGTATTGGAGGGCCAGTAGGAGGCACTCTTTCCTCTGGTCTAAAAATGATCCCAATGCCTCAGAGCACTGAAAGGGGACACTTCCATGTGTAGGGTGCCGTCTTTCGGATGGGACGTTAAAAGGGTGTCCTGACTCCCTGAGGTCATTAAAGATACCATGGCACTTATCGTAAGAGTAGGGGTGTTAACCCCGGTGTCCTGGCTAAATTCCCAATCTGGCCCTCAAACCATCACGGTCACCTAATAATTCCCAGTTTACAATTGTCTCTTTCATCCCCCTCCTCTCCCCTGTAACTATTCCCCAAGTCGTTGCTGTAAATGAGAACGTGTTCTCAGTCAACTTACCTGGGATAATAACGGGGAAAAAATGAAGAAAAATAGCAGCTAGGGGAAGGGACTGTTATATATTGTTGTATTGCTGTCTGTCTCAATAGCAGCTAGGGGAAGGGACTGTTATATATTGTTGTATTGCTGTCTGTCTCAATAGGAGCTAGGGGAAGGGACTGTTATCTATTGTTATATTGCTGTCTGTCTCTGTAGGAGCTAGGGGAAGGGACTGTTAAATATTGTTATTTTGCTGTCTGTCTCAGTAGGAGCTAGGGGAAGGGACTGTTAAATATTGTTATATTGCTGTCTGTCTCTGTAGGAGCTAGGGGAAGGGACTGTTAAATATTGTTGTATTGCTGTCTGTCTCAATAGGAGCAAGGGGAAGGGACTGTTATATATTGTTGTATTGCTGTCTGTCTCAATAGCAGCTAGGGGAAGGGACTGTTATCTATTGTTATATTGCTGTCTGTTTCCGTAGGAGCTAGGGGAAGGGACTGTTATCTATTGTTATATTGCTGTCTGTCTCTGTAGGAGCAAGGGGAAGTCTTTATATAAGTTTGCTTTAGCAATGAAAAGGATTGGAATTTTAGCCGTAGAGACTGGTACTCCCTCTGTCTTTACTCTAGGTAGAAAACTCAGACTACCTCCTCTCCTCTCCTCTCCCCTCCTCTCCTCTCCTCTCCCCTCCTCTCCTCTCCTCTCCTCTCCTCTCCTCTCCTCTCCTCTCCTCTCCTCTCCTCTCCTCTCCTCTCCTCTCCTCTCCTCTCCTCTCCTTTCCTCTCCTCTCCTCTCCTCTCCTCTCCTCTCCTCTCCTCTCCTCTCCTCTCCTCTCCCCTCCTCTCCTCTCCTCTTTCTAAGTAGAAAAGAAAATGTTACTGCTCCAAAGAAAATTAATCAATATCCATTACCATGGATACCGAGTGTGCAGAGATCATCTTCCTGACTTTCGTTCGACGGATAATGCGACAGGGCTTGTAAACTATCACGGATTACAAAGGGAACCCAGCCGTGAGGTTCCCAGATACTAACCCACTGCACTCAAAAAAAAGAAATGGCTAAAAACATCCCAATTTGGGTTATTTGGTAACCCAGCACAGGTTAAATAGTAGAAAGAAGACATGTTAGGTTATTTTCACTCAGCCAATTGGGTTGTGTGAATTTTTATTTGACCTTTTTTTAACTAGGCAAGTCAGTTAAGAACAAATTCTTATTTTCAATGACGGCCTAGGAACAGTGGGCTAACTGCCTTGTTGTTAGGATTACCCCTTATATGGATTAATTTACCATCAATTGGGTATTTTTTACACTCATGCTGGGTTAGCAGCTGGGTCTTTTTTAAATGTTATTAATGTTTAAGGTTATTTTCAGGAGGTGTGGCTTATTAGGGGGTGTGGCTTTCAGCTAGATCTTATTGGCCACTAGTGACAGTAAATGTCATTCCTGTTCATCCGTTTAGTTTATATAGAGCAAATGTAAGCGTTCGAGGGAAATTTCATCACTGCTCTATTTCACTATGTATGTTCAATATTATGTCATTAGCATATCATATGTGTCAAAAAAACAGTTGAATATCCTCACTACATACAAATATGAGCCTAAGTCAGTGTTAAGAACAAATTCTTATTCATCATGACGGCCTACCCCAATCAAACCCTAACCTGGACGACACTGGACCAATTGTGCGCCGCCCTATGGGAATTCCTATCACAGCCGGTTGTGAAACAGACACCTCTAGCACTGAGATGCAGTGCCTTAGACTGCTGCGCGAGAGGTCCCTGGGCATCTCACCAGTAGAAACTAGCCAGCTACATTTCCTGGTTGTAAGCAAAACACAGTTGATTTTTCCTGAGAGGCTTGAAGTCTAAATTGGAGGAAATGTGGTATTAGTAAGGAGGGGATGGTGTGGGTGACTGACTGGTGTCAGTTGGGGGTGGGTATTGTGTGTGACACACGAACAAACTTCGTAAGCCTGAAATCCCGCTAACGGGATCGATATGACAACAGCCAGTGAAAGTGCAGGGCTCCAAATTCAAACAACAGAAATCTCATAATTAAAATTCCTCAAACATACAAGTATTATACACCATTTTAAAGATAAACTTGTTGTTAATCCCACCACAGTGTCCGATTTCAAAAAGGCATTACGACGAAAGAATACCATGCGATTATGTTAGGTCAGCACCTAGTCACAGAAAAACACAGCCATTTTTTCCAGCCAAAGAGAGGAGTCACAAAAAAGCAGAAAGAGATACATTGAATCACTCTCCTTTGATGATCTTCATCAGATGACAATCATAGGACTTCATGTTACACAATACATGTATGTTTTGTTCGATAAAGTTCATATTTATATCAAAAAATCTCAGTTTATATTGGCGCGTTATGTTCAGTAATGTTTTGCTTCCAAAACATCCTTCGATTTTGCAGAGAGCCACAATTTACAGAAATACTCATAATAAACATTGATAAAAGATACAAGTGTTATGCGTGGAATTATAGATATACTTCTCCTTAATGCAACCACTGTGTCAGATTTCAAAAAAGATTTACGGAAAAAGCACACCATGCAATAATCTGAGTACAGCGCTCAGGCACCAAAACAAGCCATAAAGATACCCGTCATGTTGGGGAGTCAACAGAAGTCAGAAATAGCATGATAAATATTCACTTGCCTTTGATGATCTTCATCAGAGTGCACTCCCAGTTCACCAATAAATGTTTGTTTCGTTCGATAAAGTCCATCATTTATGTCCAAATACCTCCTTTTTGTTTGCGCGTTTAGTTCACAAATCCAAATTCATGAGGCGCGAGCACTAGGTCCATACGAAATGTCAAAAAGTTCCGTTACAGTTCGTAGAAACATGTCAAACGATGTATAGAATCAATCGTTAGGATGTTTTTAACATAAATCTTCAATAATATTCCAACCGGACAATTCCTTTCTCTTTAGAAATGCAATGGAACGCAGGTCGCTCTCACGGCTACGCGCGTGACCAGCTCATGACCTTCTGCCAGACACCTGATTGAAACAACTCTCATTCTCTCCCCCTTTCACAGTAGAAGCCTGAAACAAGGTTCTAAAGACGGTTGACATCTAATGCTGCCTTAGGAAGTGCACTCGGACCAAGTCTACACTGTATCTTGGATAGGCAAAGAGTTGAAAACCTACAAACCTCAGATTTCCCACTTCCTGTTTGGATTTTTCCTCAGGTTTTTGCCTGCCATATGAGTTCTGTTATACTCACAGACATCATTCAAACAGTTTTAGAAACTTCAGAGTGTATTCTATCCAAACCTGAAAACTGATAATATGCATATCTTAGCTTCTGGGCCTGAGTAGCAGGCAGTTTACTCTGGGTAATTTATTCATCCAAGCTACTCAATACTGCCCCCCAGCCATAAGAAGTTTTCAACATACGCACTATACATACACATGTATTTAGTACTGTAGATATGTGGTAGTGGTGGAAAAGAGGTCTGGAGGGCACACAGTGTGTTGTGAAATCTGTGAATGTATTGTAATGTTTTAAAATGGTAAAAACTGCCTTAGTTTTGCTGGACCCCTGTGGAGTCGGTAGACCCCTGCTTTGGCAGCTAATTGGGATCCATAATAAATACAAAATACAACTCATGCCGGCTAGGCTACTCTGGATATTTCACTCCATGCATCAACCACTGTTTGATGAGCATGCAACCTCTCCCTGAGCAACACGTGATATTCCACCCAAACTCTAATGTGCAACTGCAACCGGTAATTTGGGGCATTCCTGCATGTGGGCATTCCTTCATCTGCAGGAACGATCCCCTCGAGCATCTCATTGGTTCCTTCATGTACACCACTTCTCAAGCATCCCATTGGTTCCTACATGAACACCCCCCCCCATGTTTGTGACACCTTCTGAATGTGGGTCAAAAGGGAAATAAAAGTGTTATCTGAGTTTTTTTGCCCCCGCCTCCGGAGACCTCCTTGCTAGCTAGCGGGAGCTACAACGGTAGCTCCCGGCTGCCGAACACCTGAACTCACAGTTGTTAACAGAACTGTGGGAAAACCGTTCCCGACAAGCGAAAGACACTGCTAGCACAGCATGTGGGAGAATAGGGGGACACTGTGTGCTAGCTAACTAACCACCTAGCTTTCTAGTTAGTTACGCTATGTGCTAGTTAACTAACTACCCAGCTTGCTAGTTAGCGACACTCTGTGCTAGCTATCTAACTACCTAGCTTGCTAGTTATTTGACACTGTGTGCTAGTTAACTAACTACCTAGCTTGCTAGTTAGTGACACCGTGTGCTAGCTAACTAACTACCTAGCTTTCTAGTTAGCGACAATGTGTGCTAGCTAACTAACTACCTAGCTTGCTAGTTAGTGACACTGTGTGCTAGCTAACTAACTACCTAGCTTGCTAGTTAGTGACACCGTGTGCTTGCATAAAACATACGACATTATAAAATCCATGTACACAAACAACAAGTGTGCGGTTAAAATTGGCAAAAAACACACACATTTCCTCACACAGGGTCGTGGGGTTAGAAAGGGATGCAGCTTAAGCCCCACCCTCTTCAACATATATATCAACGAATTGGCGCGGGCACTAGAAAAGTCTGCAGCACCCGGCCTCCCCCTGCTAGAATCCGAAGTCAAATGTCTGCTGTTTGCCGATGATCTGGTGCTTCTGTCACCAACCAAGGAGGGCCTACAGCAGCACCTAGATCTTATGCACAGATTCTGTCAGACCTGGGCCCTGACAGTAAATCTCAATAAGACCAAAATAATGGTGTTCCAAAAAAGGTCCAGTCACCAGGACCACAAATACAAATTCCATCTAGACACTGTTGCCCTAGAGCACACAAAAAACTATACATACCTTGGCCTAAACATCAGCGCCACAGGTAACTTCCACAAAGCTGTGAACGATCTGAGAGACAAGGCAAGAAGGGCATTCTATGCCATCAAAAGAAACATAAATTTCAACATACCAATTAGGATTTGGCTAAAAATACTTGAATCAGTCATAGAGCCCATTGCCCTTTATGGTTGTGAGGTCTGGGGTCCGCTCACCAACCAAGACTTCACAAAATGGGACAAACACCAAATTGAGACTCTGCACGCAGAATTCTTCAAAAATATCCTCCGTGTACAACGTAGAACACCAAATAATGCATGCAGAGCAGAATTAGGCCGATATCCACTAATTATCAAAATCCAGAAAAGAGCCGTCAAATTCTACAACCACCTAAAAGGAAGTGATTCACAAACCTTCCATAACAAAGCCATCACCTACAGAGAGATGAACCTGGAGAAGAGTCCCCTAAGCAAGCTGGTCCTGGGGCTCTGTTCACAAACACAAACACACCCTACAGAGCCCCAGGGCAACAGCACAATTAGACCCAACCAAATCATGAGAAAACAAAAAGATAATTACTTGACACATTGGAAAGAATTAACAAAAAAACAGAGCAAACTAGAATGCTATTTGGCCCTAAACAGAGAGTACACAGCGGCAGAATACCTGACCACTGTGACTGAACCAAAATTAAGGTAAGCTTTGACTATGTACAGACTCAGTGAGCATAGCCTTGCTATTGAGAAAGGCCGCCGTAGGCAGACATGGCTCTCAAGAGAAGACAGGCTATGTGCTCACTGCCCACAAAATGAGGTGGAAACTGAGCTGCACTTCCTAACCTCCTGCCCAATGTATGACCATATTAGAGAAACATATTTCCCTCAGATTACACAGATCCACAAAGAATTTGAAAACAAATCCAATTTTGAAAAACGACCATATCTACTGGGTGAAATTCCACAGTGTGCCATCACATCAGCAAGATTTGTGACCTGTTGCCACAAGAAAAGGTCAACCAGTGAAGAACAAACACCATTGTAAATACAACCCATATTTATGCTTATTTATTTTATCTTGTGTCCTTTAACCATTTGTACATTGTTAAAACACTGTATATATATATATATAATATGACATTTGTAATGTCTTTACTGTTTTGAAACCTCTGTATGTGTAATGTTTACTGTTCATTTTTGTTGTTTTTCACTTTATATATTCACTTTGTATGTTGTCTACCTCACTTGCTTTGGCAATGTTAACACATGTTTCCCATGCCAATAAAGCCCTTGAATTGAATTGAATTGAATTGAACATTAAATCATGTATAGATGGAGAGAGAGAACATTAAAGCCTGTATAGATGGAGAGAGAGAACATTAAAGCCTGTATAGATGGAGAGAGAGAACATTAAAGCCTGTAGAGATGGAGAGAGAGAATATTAAAGCCTGTATAGATGGAGAAAGAGAGAGAACATTAAAGCCTGAATAGATGGAGAGAGAGAGAACATTAAATGATGCCAGGCTCCTGTAATATAGGCATGCTGAGTCTCTGAACAACACATCTCACTCAGAGAGGAAATCTAATTTTCTGTGTTGCTGGGCAAGGGAAGAGGGGGGGGGAAGAATGAAAGAGAAGAGAGAGATGGAGAAAGGAGAGAGAGAGAGGTGGGGAAAGGAAAATTAAATGGGGGGGAGGGGGGTTGTTAGAGAGAGCAAGAAAGAGGTGAGAAGTAAGGAGGCGAGAAAGATGCAGAGGGAAAGAAGTGGGAAGAGAAAATGAA
Organism: Oncorhynchus mykiss; assembly: GCF_013265735.2. Lineage (NCBI taxonomy): Eukaryota > Metazoa > Chordata > Actinopteri > Salmoniformes > Salmonidae > Oncorhynchus > Oncorhynchus mykiss. The sequence goes on from NC_048593.1 coordinate 41,432,142, forward strand.
AATAGAGTGAAGTGGGGAGAGGAAAAAAAAGAGCTGAAAGAGGTGATAAATGTCAGGGAGTTTCAAAAAAATAATCTGTGGGTGTAGATTAAGAGATCAGGAGGACTTGAAGCAGTAAACGTGTGGTGAAAGATAGCATACTGAGGCTACGCCCTGTTCCCTACATGGTGCACTACTACCTAAGGTCCCTGGTCAAAAATAGTGCACTAGTAGAGTAAATAGGACGCCATTTGGGACGCATGTTTAACACATACCACCTCTATGGCTACATGTCGGTCTCTCTGTCTGTCTGTCTGTCTGTCTGTCTCTCTCTCTCTCTCTCTCTGTCTCTCTCTCTCTGTCTCTCTCTCTCTCTGTCTCTCTGTCTCTCTCTATCTGTCTGTCTCTCTGTCTCTCTCTATCTATCTCTCTCTGTCTCTCTATCTCTCTCTCTCTGTCTCTCTCTCTCTCTCTCTCTCTCTCTCTCTTTCTCTCTCTCTCCCTCTCTCTCCCTCTTTCTCTCTCTCCCTCTCTGTCTCTCTCTCTCTCTCTCTCTCTGTCTCTGACTCTCTCTCTCTTTTTCAATACAATTTCAATTTAAGGGTCTTTGTTGGCATGGGAAACAAATGTTTACAATGCCAAAGCAATGTCTGTACATTGGCTGCCTGTAAATTACCATAAAACAACAGTACAGTGCATTACTGTAATATTTTCACATGTATAACAAATGAATGAATGAATGAAATTAATTGAGGGGAGATGTTGTTTTGCATTTCACCATCATGCAATGTGATTGGTGCAGGTTGGCTGCTATGTGGTTATGTTTTACAGCATATCAATGAATACCAGTTTTAAAGACCTTGTTAATGAAGGCCTTTATGTCACATGAAATTACATGTGGTCTTGTTCTTCTAGATGCCTTAATAACAAGGGCTTCCAAACTGGCAGTGACTCCGTTGATAAAACTCACCAGACATATACTAGTGATGATACATTTGACACCAGAACTCCCGCGTTTACTTGGAAACCAGCCGATTCTTGCTTCACTTTATCAGAAGCATGTGATCCATGACGTCTGAAGCAACAAATCAAATCAAAGGTTATTTGTCACTTCCCCCCCGAATACAACAGTAAGATGCTTACTAACCAATAGTGCAATAAAGGTATTAGGTGAACAATAGGTAAGTAAAGAAATAAAACAACAGTAAAAAGACAGGCTATATACAGTAGAGATGCTATAACAGTAGAGAGGCTATATACAGTAGAGAGGCTATAACAGTAGAGAGGCTATATACAGTAGAGAGGCTATATACAGTAGTGAGGCTATATACAGTAGAGAGGCTATATACAGTAGTGAGGCTATATACAGTAGAGAGGCTATATACAGTAGTGAGGCTATATACAGTAGAGAGGCTATATACAGTAGTAAGGCTATATACAGTAGAGAGGCTATATACAGTAGTGAGGCTATATACAGTAGAGAGGCTATATACAGTAGAGAGGCTATATACAGTAGAGAGGCTCTACAGTAGAGAGGCTATATACAGTAGAGAGGCTATATACAGTAGAGAGGCTATATACAGTAGAGAGGCTATATACAGTAGAGAGGCTATATACAGTAGAGAGGCTATATACAGTAGAGAGGCTCTACAGTAGAGAGGCTATGTACAGTAGTGAGGCTATATACAGTAGAGAGGCTATATACAGTAGAGAGGCTATATACAGTAGAGAGGCTCTACAGTAGAGAGGCTATATACAGTAGTGAGGCTATATACAGTAGAGAGGCTATAACAGTAGAGAGGCTATAACAGTAGAGATGCTATATACAGTAGAGAGGCTATATACAGTAGAGAGGCTATAACAGTAGAGAGGCTATAACAGTAGAGATGCTATATACAGTAGAGAGGCTACATACAGACACTAGTTAGTTAGGCTGATTGAGGTAGTATGTACATGTAGATATGGTCAAAGTGACTATGCATATATGATGAACAGAGAGTAGCAGCAGAGTAAAAGAGGGGTTGGGTGGGGGGACACACACGATGTAAATAGTCCGGGTAGCCATTGTATCACTATAACAGTAGAGAGGCTATATACAGTAGAGAGGCTATATACAGTAGAGAGGCTATATACAGTAGAGAGGCTATATACAGTAGAGAGGCTATAACAGTAGAAGGGCTATATACAGACACCGGTTAGTCAGGCTGATTGAGGTAGTATGTACATGTAGATATGGTTAAAGTGACTATGCATGTATGATGAACAGAGAGTAGCAGTAGAGTTAAAGAGGGGTTAGTGGTGGGTGGGACACAATGCAGATAGCCCGGTTAGCCAATGTGTGGGAGCACTGGTTGGTCGGGCCAATTGAGGTAGTATGTACATGAATGTATAGTTAAAGTGACTATGATAAACATATATGCAGCACTAATATCAGAACCTTTTCAAAACTCACCACCGATGATCAAAATGCACATTTTTCAAAACATTTTCCAATTGCTTGGATACAATACACAAGTTGTTCATTGAACTAAAATTACCTGTTCAAAATGACACAACACAACATCAAAGTATTACCATTTCAAAATGCAATTCACACATTACATCTGAGATGACTGTCTATTCCTGTCATTACAATGATCTAACTATCAGATTGATACAACTGCTCAAAATGATGAGTAACTGTTGCGTTACTCTTAATGTATAGTTTTATGGAAACTGACAAACAATATTCCATGTTTAGATCATGAAAGTTTCAGGATAACGAGATCCGTTTACACCAATTACCGTGGAACATTGAACCAATTGGACTACATTATCTATGGATGTAATATTTCATCATCATTCTTCATCAGACACTGTTTCTATGGTCCCATGTACCAATTTTCCAGACCGTGTTTTCAGATTTGACGTTACGTTACGCTAACTGGCCACTTTATTAGGTACACCTGTCTAGTATTGGGTAGGACCCTTTTTTTTTGCCCCCACAACAGCCTGAATTATTCACTGTGTTGTACGTTAAGAGATGCTATTCTGCACACCATGTGTGGCATTTCTGTTCGCTTGAATGAGTCTCAACATTCTCCTCTGATCTCTCTCATTAACAAGATGTTTTTGCCCACAGAACTGCCGCTCACTGAATGTGTTTTGTTTATCACACCCATTCTCTGTAAACTCTAGAGACTGTAGTGCGTAAATGTCCCAGAAAGGCAGCTGTTTCTGAGATGCTGGAATCATCATGTGTGGCACAAACAATCAGACCACGGTCAAAGATGCTTAGATTACGCATCTTGCCAGTTCTAATTTTGGTCGAACAACAACTAAAGCTCTCTACTCTATATACTCTATATATTGAGTTGCAGGCAGCCACATGATTCACTTTTTGAAGGAGCCGTCTATTTGCGTTATTAAGAAACAGGTGTACCTAATAGAGTTGCTGGTGAGTGTATGTATGCAAGCCTTTCTAATTGCTTTTCCAATACCGCCAGCTCGTTACTGATGATTGATTTCACATTGAGGTAGGAGTATATAGTGACCTGAGTGGTATCGACCGACAACAACATAGCGATAACATGGAGCCGGCAGATGATCCAGGTCACAATAGAGGTCAAGCAGTGGGAGGAGGAAGACGAGGTGGTCAAAGGAATGGCAGGGGACGAGCACCCCTTCTGAGAGGTGGTCGTGGGCCTCGTTTGAGCGGTGTGGGGGAACGTAGTAGAGGACAAGGCCACGGACCAAGACAGCGGCAGCAACAGCAAAGAGCGTCCAATGAAATCTGAGCAATAGTTGTAGACCATGTCGTAAATCATGGCATGACAATGACTGAGGCAACTACAATGATTCAACCAAACCTCAGAAGGTCAACCGTGGCTTTTATTACTTCTTGCAGATGTCTCAAGTAGGCACCTGGAAATGCAAATGCGTTACGCTAAATGCTAAATGTACTCGTTAAAACTCAAACGTTCATTAAAATATACATGTAGGGTATTGAATTAAAGCTACACTCGTTGTGAATCTAGCCAACAAGTCAGATTTTTAAAATGCTTTTCGGCGAAAGCATGAGACGCTATTATCTGATAGCATGCAACACCTGAAATACCCAAAGGGGACGTAAACAAAATAATTAGCGTAGCCGGCGCTACACAAAAACGCAGAAATAAAATATAAAACATTCATTACCTTTGATGATATTCTTTGTTGGCACTCCTATATGTCCCATAAACATCACAAATTGGTCTTTTTCCCGATTAAATCCGTCCATGAATGCCCAAAATATCCATTTGTATAGCCTGTCTGCATCACGAAAAAAGCTCTCTTCCAACACGCAATGTCATGTTTAAAAATTATATAAGTTGCCTATATTCTTTGACAAAACACTTCAACCTACTTTTATAACCCAACTTTACGTATTTGTAAACGTTAATAAGCGATCAAATTGATCACTGGGCGATCTGTATTCAATAGCAGCTACAAAAGAAAACAGTGTCCATTTTTCAATCTTCCAAAATCGATTGAGGTAGGCTGGATGGAATCACGGCTCTATTGATAATGTCTCAATGGATTTTTGTCAATGAAAATGACGTTTTTCCCTCGTGTGGAAGCTGTAGGAATTGCATCCGTCTCCATATTAAATTTGGTTTCCTTTAAATAATCCATGAAAGTGGCGCATGGATACTTTTTTCAGATTTCAGAGAGCAGTTTTTCTTGCGCTTTTCGATGAAACACACGCTCTGTTATAGTCACAGCCGTGATTTAACCAGTTTTAGAAACTTCAGAGTGTTTTCTATCCACACATACTAATCATATGCATATACTATATTCCTGGCATGAGTAGCAGGACGCTGAAAAGTTGCGTGATTTTTAACAGAATGTTCGAAAAAGGAGGGGGTAGGATAAAGAGGTTAATCATCACAACTTTCCGCAATGAGAACCGGTAAGTCTTCAGCGTGCACTAAACATTAGGCTACTCTCAATTCTCAAATGACTGCGTGCCAATGTGTACCACAGAGTAGGTGATGTGACTAATTGTTTTCTTACTGTAATTTTCCCTGCAGAATTGAGACTAGGCCAAATAGGGGAGGGCACAGGCAAAAGTCTGACTGACCAACAAGAGCGGGCTGTCTCGTGAGTTCTGGTGTCAAACGTATCATCACTAGTATTTGCGATGTCTGGTGAGTTTTATCAACGGAGTCACTGCCAGTTTGGAAGCCATTGTTATTAAGGCATCTAGAAGGTAATATTAAAGACCAATAGTAATTTCAAGTGTCAATTTGGTTCGGGCCGGAAATGTTATCCGCCTTACAGAAATTCGGCAGCACATCTTGGACAATAACGACATGTTCAACCATGTGGAAGCCATCAGTTTGTCGACTATTGCACGCATGCTGAAAGTGCACCAGGTGTCTCTAAAACATATATACCCTTTGCTTTTTGAAAGAAAATGCAGACGGAGTGAAGCAACTGAGGACTGGCTGTTCAGGTATGTTCAGTTTCAAGATGACTTTTTATGAAAAATTCCCCCAATAATTCTACATCATTGTAATTCTCTTTCCAAAATGTATTTTTAGAAGGTGATGGAGCTGGATACTGATGAAAACCATCACACATTCCTATTTTTTGGATGAGGCAGGGTTCCACCTGGCCAAGACAAGGATGAGAGGTCGGAATTTCATTGGCCAGCGGGTAACCATCCAAGTACCTGGACAACATGGGGCCAACATTGTGTGCGGCTATATCGGAAGATGGTGTGGTTGGACGCAGCCCTCATATTGGATCATATAATGCAGCTCTCCTTGTAACCTTCCTTGATGAGATAAATCAGGTCTGTAGAGCTGATGGTGGGACCTATGTCATCATGTGGGACAATGCCAGGTTCCACCATGCTCAAATGGTGCAAGCATAGTTTCAGGCCCATCCACAATTTACCACCCTGTACTTACCCCCATACTCTCCTTTCCTTAACCCGATTGAGGAATTTTTCTCCACATGAAGGTGGAGAAGGTATACGATAGGCACCCTCACGAACAAGCCTGGCTTCGCCATGCCCGAAGATTCTTCCCAAGATGTTTGGCTAATGAAAACAACCATTGTGGTGTGGAATGAGACTCTGTAGCCAAATCCACAAGACAGGGTTGAGGGAAATATAGAATTTCAGCAATCCATCCTTTGTTTAGCTTTTTAACGTAAGCCTGGTGTTTTACTGTAGGTTTTCTTTTTTGAAGCAAATTATTTTTGCTTCGATTCAAAGAATCCTGTGTTGTGATTTTTATTGTATTTCATCGATAAATGTCAGATTTTGTTCAATGATTCCACTGTGTCTGCAGTATTCTCTCTACTAGTCCTTTCACAGTGATGTATTTACGTGTAGTACCATAATGAAACATGTATCACATATTTTGTACTACAATATTTAATGATTGAACAAACAAACTACACAGTGAAACTATCGGTATCTTGTATTTGGGTGATCTAAATGAATGTTCCTATGGCATTTCATTATAAATGAGTTATTTGAACCAATGATTCTGCAAGGTTTCTTTAAAGATGTGAATGCACAATGCAATGTTTTGAACATTGGACAGCCTGTGTTACAAGTGATAACCGTTTTTGAGTTTAGTGTCTAGAATTCTGAAAGGTTCTGAAATTAGTGTCAGTGATTGTAATAAACTATAAGAAAGTGATCAGTGGATGACTCAGCATTACTCTCTCTCTCCTGTTGATCAGCATTTCTCTCTCTCTCATTGATCAGCATTACTTTCTCTCTCATTGATCAGCATTACTCTCTCTCTCTCATTGATCAGCATTACTCTCTCTCTCATTGATCAGCATTACTTTGTCTCTCCCGTTGATCAGCATTTCTCTCTCTCTCATTGATCAGCATTTCTCTCTCTCTCATTGATCAGCATTACTTTCTCTCTCATTGATCAGCATTACTTTCTCTCTCATTGATCAGCATTACTCTCTCTCTCCCGTTGATCAGCATTTCTCTCTCTCTCATTGATCAGCATTTCTCTCTCTCTCATTGATCAGCATTACTTTCTCTCTCATTGATCAGCATTACTCTCTCTCTCTCATTGATCAGCATTACTCTCTCTCTCATTGATCAGCATTACTTTGTCTCTCATTGATCAGCATTAGCAGCCTCCACAACCACACCTCCTACACAAGCCTCTGAGACAGCTGCTCAGTTTTTACAGGGTTATTTCTGGCTGTGTGTGGGTGCCTGTGTGTGTGTCTGTATGCATGCGTGTGTGTGTGTGCCTCAGCTGCCTACAATACAGAGGATTAGGCCCAAAGTGCTAACTTGCAGATCAAACCCAACTCCCTACCTGTCACCTCAAACTCGCCTTGGGGGGGGGGGATTTGATCTGCAAGTTAGCACTTCTCCCTCCCTCGCTGCCTCCTCACTCCCCCCCTTTTCCCTCGCTGCCACCTCAACCCCTCCCCCTTTACCCTTGCTGTCGCCTCAACCCCCCCCCCTTTTCCCTCACTGCCACATCAACCCCCCCCTTTTCCCTCGCTGCCACCTCAAACACCCCCCCATTTTTTGTCTAGCTGATGCCTCAACCCCTTTTGTTGCTGAAGATGTGAACAATAAGCTCTTATTGTAGTGATAAAGTGGTTCATCGCCAGTAGCTACAGTATAATAACATGTATAACAACTTTCTAGGACCTTACTGTTGGTGACCACTGTTCAGACAACCGCTTTTAGAGATTTGGAATTTGGCTGGTTGTCATGTCAGAGAGTTTTTAAATTTGGATGTTACTTTCAAATCAAGATATTACTGTCAAATCAAGACATTAATGTCAAATCAGGATATTTCTGTCAAATCAGGATATTTCTGTCAAATCAAAATATTTCTGTCAAATCAGGATTTTTCTTTCAAATCAAGATATTACTGTCAAATCAATATATTTACTCTCAACACAAGATATTACTGGAGGTTACAGGAAGTTACTGGAGGTTACAGGAAGTTACTGTCATGGAATATTTTGTGGAAACGGTTCAAGGACGAACAGAGACCAGAAATCCACCCTGACATTTCTAACCCAAGTCACTTTTCTCTCTCGAGCCCCCCCCCACCCCCCCCACCCCCCACCCCCTCTCCACCGTTATTAGCCAGATTATTATTCAAACTATCTGGCATTTCCCCAAAGTGCCACATGGCACTGTCTGCAGCTGATGCAGCTATAGAAAATATGCATATTTTTGGGGGGCTCAGGCTGATTATAAACCGTATGGTCTTCTTGTCTAAATCTCTGCTTGTCAAATACCTATACAAGTTACGGCTAATTAAAATCAGCGGTATGATGGTCTGAAAGGTCAGGACAGTAGGGACGGTGAGAGAGTAAGATGGAAATTTTTTCTCCCTTAAAAATAAAACCATGTGAATCACTAAGACTTACAATAGAGCCATGAGGCAAAACTCTAACCTTTGCCAAGAGGCAAAACTCTACCTTTTTACAGAAATAAACTAATCATATGCAGATATACTTTACTGTAATGAATCTTAATATTACATGAGATATTAGACGGGGCAGGTCCTGCTGATTCTAACCTGCTCAGCAGCTGGATACCATCTGTTATCCTGACTGCAGTGTCTTAAACAGTGTTTTAATTATCAGTGTTTTAATCAGTGTTTAAATCATCAGTGTTTTAATCATCAGTGTTTTAATTATCAGTGTTTTAATCAGTGTTTAAATCATCAGTGTTTTAATCATCAGTGTTTTAATTATCAGTGTTTTAATCACCAGTGTTTTAATCATCAGTGTTTTAATCACCAGTGTTTTAATCATCAGTGTTTTAATCATCAGTGTTTTAATCATCAGTGTTTTAATCATCAGTGTTTTAATTATCAGTGTTTTAATCATCAGTGTTTTAATCATCAGTGTTTTGATCATCAGTGTTTTAATCATCAGTGTTTTAATCAGTGTTTTAATCACCAGTGTTTTAATCACCAGTGTTTTAATCACCAGTGTTTTAATTATCAGTGTTTTAATCATCAGTATTTTAATCACCAGTGTTTTAATCACCAGTGTTTTAATTATCAGTGTTTTAATCATCAGTATTTTAATCACCAGTGTTTTAATCACCAGTGTTTTAATTATCAGTGTTTTAATCAGTGTTTTAATCAGTGTTTTAATTATCAGTGTTTTAATCAGTGTTTTAATCACCAGTGTTTTAATCAGTGTTTTAATCACCAGTGTTTTAATCACCAGTGTTTTAATTATCAGTGTTTTAATCATCAGTATTTTAATCACCAGTGTTTTAATCACCAGTGTTTTAATTATCAGTGTTTTAATCAGTGTTTTAATCAGTGTTTTAATTATCAGTGTTTTAATCAGTGTTTTAATCACCAGTGTTTTAATCAGTGTTTTAATCATCAGTGTTTTAATCACCAGTGTTTTAATCATCAGTGTTTTAATTATCAGTGTTTTAATCATCAGTGTTTTAATCAGTGTTTTAATTATCAGTGTTTTAATCACCAGTGTTTTAATCATCAGTGTTTTAAATCATCAGTGTTTTAATCATCAGTGTTTTAATCATCAGTGTTTTAATCATCAGTGTTTTAATCACCAGTGTTTTAATCATCAGTGTTTTAATCATCAGTATTTTAATCACCAGTGTTTTAATCACCAGTGTTTTAATTATCAGTGTTTTAATCATCAGTATTTTAATCACCAGTGTTTTAATCACCAGTGTTTTAATTATCAGTGTTTTAATCAGTGTTTTAATCAGTGTTTTAATTATCAGTGTTTTAATCAGTGTTTTAATCACCAGTGTTTTAATCACCAGTGTTTTAGTTATCAGTGTTTTAATCAGTGTTTTAATCAGTGTTTTAATTATCAGTGTTTTAATCAGTGTTTTAATCAGTGTTTTAATCACCAGTGTTTTGATCACCAGTGTTTTAAACAGCAAAGTACTTGGTCATTATTTACAGTTACTCAAGTATTACACAAGTATTAACCATAGACATATGTTTACATACACAGCATTCACACTCTGTATCAAATTGTGAGTTACATCTGTCAAAACATGCAACTGTAGATTTTCCGAAGAAGACAAGCACTGGTATCATCTGGGGTTGGTTGTTGCAGGTGCTCCTGAGTGGTGCAGCGGTCTAAGAAGATCAGTTCTGGAAGGGCAGTTACAGAAGTACAGTTCTAGAATAGCGGCTACAGAAGATCCGTTCTAGAAGGGCAGTAACAGAAGTACAGTTCTAGAATAGCGGCTATAGAAGATCCGTTCTAGAAGGGCAGTTACAGAAGTACAGTTCTAGAATAGCGGCTACAGAAGATCCGTTCTAGAAGGGCAGTAACAGAAGTACAGTTCTAGAATAGCGGCTACAGAAGATCCGTTCTAGAAGGGCAGTTACAGAAGTACAGTTCTAGCAGAACAATTCTAGAAGAACAGTTCTAGTAGAAGGACAGTGACAGAAGAACAGACACAGAACAACAGTTCTATAAGAACAGTTCCAGAAAAACAGTTATATATATTTTTTTTCTTCTAGAAGAACAGTTTTAGTCAAATAGTTCTAGAAAAACCAGTTACTGAAGAACATTCTAGAACAGTCACAGAGTAACAGTTCTAGAAAAACGGTTCCAGAAAAACAGTTCTAAAAGAACAGTTCCTGAAGAACAGTTACAGAAGAACAGTTCTAGAAGTGCAGTTACAGAAGTATAGATCTAGAAGAACAGTTCAGGCAGAACAGTTCTAGAAAAACAGTTACTAAAGAAAAGTTCTAGAAGAACAGTCACAGAAGAACAGGTCTAGTAGAAGAACAGTTACAGAAGAAAAGTCACAGAAACACAGTTCTAGAAGAACAGTTACTGAAGAACAGTTCCAGAAGAACAGTTCTAGGAAACCAGATCCAGGAAAACAGTTCTAAGAAAACAGTTCTAGAAAAACAGTTCCTGAAGAACAGTTCTAGATGAACAGTTATAAAGTAGCGGGTACAGAAGATCCGTTCTAGAAGGGCAGTTACAGAAGTACAGTTACCGAAGAACAGTTCTAGCAGAACAGTTCTAGCAGAACAGTTACTGAAAATCAGCTCTAAAAGTGCAGTTACAGAAGAACATTCTAGAACAACATTTACAGAAGAACATTCTAGAACAACAGTTACAGAAGAACATTCTAGAACAACAGTTACAGAAGAACAGTTACAGAGGAACAGTTCTAGAAGAGCAGTTACAGAAGAAGAGTTACAGAAGAAGAGTTGTATAACAACAGTTACAGAATAACAGTTCTAGCAGAACAGTTCTAGAAGAAAATATCTAAAATTACATTTCTAAACATACAGATACTGAAGAACAGTTACTGAAGAACAGTTATAGAAAAACAGTTACAGAAGAACAGTCATAGAAAAACAGTTCTAGAAAAACAGTTATAGAAAGACAGTTATAAAGGAACAGTTACAGAAGAACAGTTTTTAGAAGAGCAGTTCCCGAATATTTTTTTTAGAAGAACAGTTCTAGGAAATTGATTCTAGATAAACAGTTCTAAGGGAACAGTTCTAAAGGAACAGTTACAGAAGAACATTTACAGAAGAACAGTTCTAGAAAACAGTTTTAAAAGAACAGTTCTAGATGAACAGTTCTGGAATAGGGGTTACAGAATAGCAGGTCTAGAAAAACAGCTACAGAAGAACAGTTGCAGAAAAACATTTCTAGAAGTGCGATTGCAGATGAACAGTTACAAACATTTACAGAAAAACATTTCTAGTATAACAGTCACAGAAGAACAGTTACAGAAGAACATTTCTAGAAGAACAGTCACAGAAGAACAGTTACAGAAGAACATTTCTAGAAGAACAGTCACAGAAGAACAGTTACAGAAAAACATTTCTAGAAGAGCAGTTGCAGATGAACAGTTACAAACATTTACAGAAAAACATTTCTAGTAGCACAGTCACAGAAGAACAGTTACAGAAGAACATTTCTAGAAGAACAGTCACAGAAGAACAGTTACAGAAGAACATTTCTAGAAGAACAGTCACAGAAGAACAGTAACAGAAGAAAATTTCTAGAAGAACAGTCACAGAAGAACATTTCTAGTAGAACAGCCACAGAAGAACATTTACAGAAAACATTTCTAGAAGAACAGTCGCAGAAGAACAGTTACAGAAGAACATTTCTAGTAGAACAGTCACAGAAGAACAGTCACAGAAGAACATTTCTAGTAGAACAGTCACAGAAGAACAGTCACAGAAGAACATTTCTAGTAGAACAGTCACAGAAGAACAGTCACAGAAGAGCAGTTACAGAAGAACAGTCACAGAAGAACATTTCTAGTAGAACAGTCACAGAAGAACAGTTACAGAAGAACATTTCTAGAAGAACAGTCACAGAAGAACATTTATAGAAGAACAGTCACAGAAGAACATTTCTAGTAGAACAGTCACAGAAGAACAGTTACAGAAGAACAGTCAGAAGAACATTTCTAGTAGAATAGTCACAGAAGAACAGTCACAGAAGAACATTTCTAGTAGAACAGTCACAGAAGAACGTTTCTAGTAGAACAGTTACAGAAGAACAGTCACAGAAGAACAGTTACAGAAGAACAGTCACAGAAGAACAGTCAGAAGAACATTTCTAGTAGAATAGTCACAGAAGAACAGTCACAGAAGAACATTTCTAGTAGAATAGTCACAGAAGAACAGTCACAGAAGAACATTTCTAGTAGAACAGTCACAGAAGAACGTTTCTAGTAGAACAGTTACAGAAGAACAGTCACAGAAGAACAGTTACAGAAGAACAGTCACAGAAGAACAGTCAGAAGAACATTTCTAGTAGAACAGTCACAGAAGAACGTTTCTAGTAGAACAGTTACAGAAGAACAGTCACAGAAGAACAGTTACAGAAGAACAGTCACAGAAGAACAGTCAGAAGAACATTTCTAGTAGAACAGTCACAGAAGAACATTTCTAGAAGAACAGTCACAGAAGAACAGTCACAGAAGAACGTTTCTAGTAGAACAGTCACAGAAGAACAGTTACAGTAGAACAGTCACAGAAGAACAGTCACAGAAGAACATTTCTAGAAGAACAGTTATAGAGGTGATGTGTGGGAATAGGGATGCATATTTCTGTAAATGTTGCTACTGACTAACCGACTCTCGCTAACTAGTTAACAAACGGTTAAATTTGAAGTGACCCAGAAAATACTATGCGTGCATACAAGGATCGAACAATTTTTCCATTTAAAAGATGTCCGTTCCCGAGTGACGCAGCCGTCTAAGGCACTGCATCTCAGTGCAAGAGGTACAGTAACCTAGTTCAAATCCAGGCTGTATCACACCTGGCTGTGATTGGGAGTCCCATAGGGGTGGCGCACAATTGGCCCAGCATCATCTGAGTTTGGCTGGAGTAGGCTGTCATTGTAAATAATAATTTGTTCTTAAACTGACTTGCCAATTAAAAAATAAAAGTGTGTGGGAAAATTTTTATGACATCGCAGAATTAAATATCCTTAACTATCTGAGACAGAAAAGAGAACATGTTACTGAGTATTTAAACAGGAAGAGGAATCTGGCTTGTGGACTCCCTAATAAAGGGTACATTACCTCACCTCTTCTATGACATCTAAAGAGTGGTTGAGATTTTATTAACAACCTGCTTCTGTATGTAATAAATCACTAGGATGACTCGTCCATGACCACACACACACAGACACACACACACACACACACACAGACACACACACACACACACACACAGACACACACAGACACACACACATACACACTCACACACACACATACACACACACACACACACACACAGACACACACACTCACAGACACAGACACACACACACACACTCACAGACACAGACACACACAGTCACAAACACAGTCACAAATACAGACACACACACACACAGTCACAGACACACACTGTTACAGACACAAACACAGAAACAAACACACCTGACACACTCACACAAGAACACACAACATTGGCCCACTCATTTAAGATTACCTCTTGACAACCTTCTCAAAACTGAAGTGACATTTACTTCTAAAGGGCGTTGAGAGCTTCTGTTACTCTCCTCACCTAATCATCATGATCGACTATTCTGCCAAACGCCTTTCCAGTCCAGATACTCTAAAGACTCCATCAAACAGACTGCATCAAACAGACTCCATCAAACAGACTCCATCAAACAGACTGCTTCATACAGACTCCTTCATACAGACTCCTTCATACAGACTCCTTCATTCAGACGCCATCAAACAAGCTCCTTCATTCAGGCTCCATCATACAGACTCCTTCATACAGACTTCTTCATGCAGACTCCTTCAATCAGACTCCATCATACAGACTCCTTCATACAGACTCCTTCATACAGGCTCCATCATACAGACTGCTTCATACAGACTCCTTCATACAGACTCCTTCATACAGACTCCACCAAACAGACTCCTTCATACAGACTCCACCAAACAGACTCCATCATACAGACTCCATCAAACAGACTCCATCATACAGACTCCTTCATACAGACTCCTTCATACAGACTCATTCATTCAGACGCCATCAAACAAGCTCATTCATTCAGGCTCCATCATACAGACTCCACCAAACAGACTCCATCATACAGACTCCTTCATACAGACTCCTTCATACAGACTCATTCATTCAGACGCCATCAAACAAGCTCATTCATTCAGGCTCCATCATACAGACTCCACCAAACAGACTCCATCATACAGACTATATATTTGGCCTTGTGTTATCAGCTATTGTCCTGCTGAAATGTACATTTGTCTCTCGGTGTCTGTTGGAAAGCAGACTGGACCATGTTTTCCTCTAGGATTTTGCCTGTGCATGAGTTCAATTCTGTTTATTTTTATCCCCCCAAAAAAACTCTCTAGTCCTTGCCTGTGACAAGCATACCCATAACATGATGCAGCCACCACCATGGTTGAAAATAGGATGAGTGGTAGTCGGTGATGTGTTGTGTTGGATTTCCCATTACCATAATGGTTAGTATTCATGACATGAAGTGAATTTCTTTGCCACATGTTTTGCAGTTTTCTTTTAGTGCCTTGTTGCAAACAGGAGGCATGTTTTGAAATGTTTGTATTCAGTACAAGCTTCCTTCTTTTCACTCTGTCATTTAGGTTAGTTTAGTGGAGTAACAATGTTGTTGATCCATTCTCAGTTTTCTCCTTTCAAGGCAAATTGTTACTCCTGAACTTATTTATTGCTTGCCATAATAATAAAGGGGTTGAATAATTACTGACTCAAGGCATTTCAGATTTTTATTTGTATTAATTTGTAAACACTTCTAAAAAATATAATTCAATTTTGACATTATGCGGTGTTATGTTTAAACCAATGACAGAGACATCTACATTTCAGCCATTTAAATTCAGACCGTAAGACAAGAAAATGTGGAAAAACTCAAGTGGTGTGAATACATTATGAATGCACATTTGTGGCCTGTCCTGCTAAATAATCTGGCATGCCTCACTTCTTTGCAATTGCATTTAAACTTATAGGATACTTCATATGCACTTATGGCACAAACCTGTTAAAGAAATGTCCTGTAATTTAATAGCATTTTACGGTGAAAATAAACAACTTTTAATGCAACTTTTATTTTATTTTATTTCTAAAGCTGAATTGTATTTGTCAGTAAAATATTCAACAACGAACTGTATTCAGGAAGTACACAAACGTTCTTTTAGGCCTTCCTGTGACATCGGGTGGTGTAGGTGTCATGGAGGGCAGGTAGTTTGCCCCCGGTGATGCGTTGTGCAGACCTCACTACCCTCTGGAGAGCCTTGCTGTTGAGGGAGGTGCAGTTCAGCCCGACAGGATGCTCTCGATTGTGCATCTGTGAAAGTTTGTTAGGTTTTGGGTGACTAGCCTAATTTCTTCAGCCTCCTGAGGTTGAAGAGGCACTGTTGCGCCTTCTTCACCACACTGTCTGTATGGGTGGACCATTTCAGTTTGTCTGTGATGTGTACGCCCAGGAACTTCAAGCTTTCCACCATCTCCACTGCTGTCGCTTCGATATGGATAGGGGGGTGCTCCCTCTGCTGTTTCCTGAAGTCCACAATCATCTCCTTTGTTTTGTTTATATTGACTGAGAGGTTGTTTTCCTGACACCACATTCTGAGTGCCCTCACCTCCTCCCTGTAGGCCGTCTCGTCATTGTTGGTGATCAAGCCCACTACTTTTGCGTCGTCTGCAAACTTGATGATTGAGTTGGAGGCGTGCATGGCCACGCAGTCGTGAGTGAACAGGGAGTACAGGAGGGGGCTGAGCACGCACCCTTGTGGGGCCCCAGTGTTGAGGATCAGAGAAGTGGAGATGTTGTTTCCTACCTTCACCACCTGGGGGCGGCCCGTCAGAAAGTCCAGGACCCAGGTGCACAGGGAGGGGTTGAGACCCAGGGCCTCCAGCTTGATGATGAGCTTGGAGGGTACTATGGTGATGAATTCTGAGCTGTAGTCAATGAACAGCATTCTCACATAGGTATTCCTTTTGTCCAGATGGGATAGGGCAGTGTGCAGTGTGATGGGGATTGCGTAATCTGTGAACCTGTTGGGGCGGTATGCAAATTGAAGTGGGTCTAGGGTGACAGGTGAGGTGGTGGTGATATGATCCTTGACTAGCCTATCAAAGCACTTCATGATGACAGAAGTGAGTCATTTAGTTATTTTTTCTGTGCCTTCTTGTGTACAAGAAGAATAGTAGCCATCTTGAAGCATGTGGGGACAACAGACAGGGATAGAGAGATATTAAATATGTCTGTAAACACACCAGCCTAGCTGTTCTGCGCATGCTCTGAGGACGCGGCTAGGGATGATGTCTGGGCCAGCAGCCTTGCGAGGGTTAACGCGTTTAAATGTTTTACTCACGTCAGCCACTGTCAAATCAGAGCTGTCAAATCAGTTGTAAAGTCGTAAATAAAATGTGGATGCATTCACGTGCTTTGAAGTGGTTGGGAAATGCCAATTGGCTAACGGCCAACACGCTGTGTCAACCATAAACTAAAAGTACAGCTATCATGCTTGTAAACACATGATAGAGTTCAAAACCCAGATTACTAGTTTGATTATTATTTAAAAAAATATATTGTGTTGTTACACTTAACTGCAGAAATTGCTGTTATGGAGGTCATTTCCATAGTAGGTGACATCAGAGGTCAGCATGACTGTTGTTGTTATTTAACACCATTTCCTGCCATCTAGAGCCCCCCCCCCCCCCCCCCCCAAGAAAAATAACCAGGTTTCCATCCAACCTTTTTATGTGAGCAAAGTACATGTTGGATTGGGAAAAAATGTCACCCCAGGGCCTGATGGAAACAGCAAATTTGTTGGTAAACTTTCCAGAAGTCGACAAAAAAAACCCAACACCAGAATTGAGTAAATATCGATTCAAATAACATGGAATCAACATTTTTGGTTACTACATGATTCCATATGTGTTATTTTATCGTTTTGATGTCTTCTACAATGTTCTAACAATGTAGAAAATAGTAAAAAAAAATAAAGAAAAAACCCTTGAATGAGTAGGCGTGTCCTAATTTTGACAGATAGTGTATAGTTTATTTAGAACTCACACATGAAAAGGTTCATTATAATCCAAACAATAATTCACATTCCGTGTTTCTGTATGATTATTATCTTGCTGTAAAAAACTGGTCCAATTAATATCCTACATCTGTTTGTGTGTGTGCGTGTGTGTCTGTGTGTGTGTGTGTGTGTGTGTGTGTGTGTGTGTGTGTGTGTGTGTGTGTGTGTGTGTGTGTGAGAGAGAGAGGGAGGGAGGGTGAGAGAACATGGAGTCACGAGATGACATGTTCTGTGGTAAAGCAGGCAGTTTAGTAGGTTTTTCAGACTATGAAGTAAGTTATGGTGAACTTCACAGGCTGGTGAAAGTGCACGGTGATGAGAAGACACTCCTGTCCAATAGATAGAGGCTCTTATTCTGGTGACATGATGACCAATGATTGGCTGCCATTTGACAAATAATCATCTCATCATGTAGCCTAATTGGCCCACCTGCAATGTATCTGTGTTACGGTGCGTGAATGAGGACCCAAAAGCGAATTAACTTAAACAGAGCTTCTTTAATAACAACACATACGTAGGCTCAGATGGACCGGCAGATTCCGACAGGACAGGACAAGGTTGCAGCAAACATGACGATAGTCTGGTTCAGGCATGAATAACACAAACAAACAAGAATCCGACAAGGACAGGAACAAAAACAGAGAGAGATATAGGGGACTAATCAGAGGGAAAAGGGGAACAGGTGGGAGAAGGGGTGACGAGGTAGTCAAGAGGAGACAAGGAACAGCTGGGGGAAAGCGGGGGAGAAAAGGTAACCTAACAACGACCAGCAGAGGGAGACAGGGTGAAGGGAAAGGACAGAGACAAGACACAACATGACAGTACATGACAGTACCCCCCCACTCACCGAGCGCCTCCTGGCGCACTCGAGGAGGAAACCTGGCGGCAACGGAGGAAATCCTCGATCAGCGCACGGTCCAGCACGTCCCGAGAGGGAACCCAACTCCTCTCCTCAGGACCGTACCCCTCCCAATCTACGAGGTACTGGTGACCACGGCCCCGAGGGCGCATGTCCAAAATTCTACGGACCCTGTAGATGGGTGCGCCCTCGACAAGGATGGGGGGGGGGGGGGGGAGACGAGCGGGGGCGCGAAGGACGGGCTTGATGCAGGAGACATGGAAGACCGGGTGGACGCGACGAAGGTATCCCGGAAGAAGAAGTCGAACTGCGACAGGATTAATGACCCGAGAAATACGGAACGGACCAATGAACCGCGGGGTCAACTTGCGAGAAGCCGTCTTAAGGGGAAGGTTCTGAGTGGAGAGCCAAACTCTCTGACCGCGACAATATCTAGGACTCTTAGTTCTACGCTTATTAGCAGCCCTCACAGTCTGCGTCCTATAACGGCAAAGTGCAGACCTGACCCTCTTCCAGGTGCGCTCACAACGTTGGACAAAAGCCTGAGCGGAGGGGACGCTGGACTCGGCGAACTGAGATGAGAACAGCGGAGGCTGGTACCCGAGGCTACTCTGAAAAGGAGATAGCCCGGTCGCAGACGAAGGAAGCGAGTTGTGGGCGTATTCTGCCCAGGGGAGCTGTTCTGACCAAGACGCAGGGTTGCGAAAAGAAAGACTGCGTAAGATGCGACCAATAGTCTGATTGGCCCGTTCTGCTTGACCGTTAGACTGGGGGTGAAAGCCGGAAGAGAGACTGACGGAAGCCCCAATCAAACGGCAAAACTCCCTCCAAAATTGAGACGTGAATTGCGGACCTCTGTCCGAAACGACGTCTGACGGAAGGCCATGAATTCTGAAAACATTCTCGATGATGATTTGTGCCGTCTCTTTAGCAGAAGGAAGCTTAGCAAGGGGAATGAAATGAGCCGCCTTAGAGAACCTATCGACAACCGTAAGAATAACAGTCTTCCCCGCTGACGAAGGCAGTCCGGTGACAAAATCTAAGGCGATGTGAGACCACGGTCGAGAGGGAATAGGAAGCGGCCTGAGACGGCCGGCAGGAGGAGAGTTACCGGACTTAGTCTGCGCGCAGACCGAACAAGCAGCCACGAAACGACGCGTGTCATGCTCCCGGGTGGGCCACCAAAAACGCTGGCGAATGGAAGCAAGCGTACCCCGAACGCCAGGGTGGCCGGCTAACTTGGCAGAGTGAGCCCACTGAAGAACGGCCAGACGAGTAGGAACGGGAACGAAAAGAAGGTTCCTAGGACAAGCGCGCGGCGACGGAGTGTGAGTGAGCGCTTGTTTTACCTGCCTCTCAATTCCCCAGACAGTCAACCCGACAACACGCCCCTCAGGGAGAATCCCCTCGGGGTCAGTGGAGGCTACTGAAGAACTGAAGAGACGAGACAAAGCATCAGGCTTGGTGTTCTTAGAGCCCGGACGATAAGAAATCACGAACTCGAAACGAGCGAAAAACAGCGCCCAACGCGCCTGACGCGCATTAAGTCGTTTGGCAGAACGGATGTACTCAAGGTTCCTATGGTCAGTCCAAACGACAAAAGGAACGGTCGCCCCCTCCAACCACTGTCGCCATTCGCCTAGGGCTAACCGGATGGCGAGCAGTTCGCGGTTACCCACATCATAGTTACGTTCCGACGGCGACAGGCGATGAGAAAAATACGCGCATGGGTGGACCTTGTCGTCAGAGAGGGAGCGCTGAGAAAGAATGGCTCCCACGCCCACCTCTGACGCGTCAACCTCGACAACGAACTGTCTAGAGACGTCAGGTGTAACAAGGATAGGAGCGGATGTAAAACGATTCTTGAGGAGATCAAAAGCTCCCTGGGCGGAAACGGACCACTTAAAGCACGTCTTGACAGAAGTAAGGGCTGTGAGAGGAGCTGCCACCTGACCGAAATTACGGATGAAACGACGATAGAAGTTCGCGAAGCCGAGAAAGCGCTGCAGCTCGACGCGTGACTTAGGGACGGGCCAATCAATGACAGCTTGGACCTTAGCGGGATCCATCTTAATGCCTTCAGCGGAAATAACAGAACCGAGAAATGTGACGGAGGAGGCATGAAAAGTGCACTTCTCAGCCTTCA